>NC_060280.1:12043854-12304118 GCF_021613505.1 Equus quagga
TAAAAATACACAAACATATAATGCACATTTTGTTAAAAATACACAAAAATTTTTTTTTCTTGTAGGAAACTTCAACTCACCTCACAGAAATGGACAGATCAAGTTCAAAAAATTAGTAAATTCATAGAGGATGTGAATAACAGGATTTTACAGTGTTGATTTTATATATTTGTCTTACTTATTTATCTCTCAAATCTAGTACTTAGTATGTGCCAGGAATTATTCTAAATACTTTACAGATGTGAACTCATTTAATCCTCCTAACAATCCTTTGAGACAACTGTGCTATTATCCTCATTTTCCATATAGAGAAACCGAGGCATGCAAGAGTTTGACTTGCCCTGGGTCACACAGCTCAGTAAATGATGGGACTGCACTGGGCTCCACAGTCCATGCTCTTGGCTCCTGTGCTCAAATGAGCAGATATATAGACCTTTGTACCCCACAGTAAAGAATATTTGGGCTTTCCATATATGGTTCTTAACTTCTTCCTGGCTTTTGGGAAGACCATACCCGGCAGCTCTCTTGCAGTGAGGAGGGGCAGTGTGATTAGTCATAGCCAATGAAAGAAGAGCAGAAATGGCACTTGTTGTTTCTGGGCCAAAGCATTTAAGAACTGGCATGCCACCTCAAAACTCTCTTTTCTCTTTTGGTGGCAGCCGTAGATTGAGATGGCACAACCACAGGATAGCAGTAGCCTAAATCCTGAGTAACCACACAGAGAATCATAGGGAGAGGAGCTACCCTGGAGAGTCACCCAGTACGAGAGAAATAAATCTTTTGTGTTAACATAGTAAATTTCACATTCTTTTCAAATTTAATGGAATATTCATAACTAATGTGATGAGCCACAAAGAACATCCTAATACATTTCCCTAACTAGAAACCATACAGGCACATTCTCTGACTCTCGTGTAATAAAGCAAAAATATTTTTTTGAAGGGGGAAAACCAAAAGAGTATAACCACATAGAAATCATTAAATAATGGATAATTTTCTAGGAAAATAATGTTGACCCACAAAGAGGCAGAAAACTTAAAAGGCTAATATTCACCTTGAAATGGTAATAAAAGAACTACCCCCATCTCTACCTCAAAGCAACAGAAAATTGTGGGAAATTTTCCAAATTCTACAGAGATAACAAAACCAGATAAGAGCAGTCACACACACAAAGAAAACTATCACCTATTAATATGGATGCAAAACTTCTAGACAACATATCAGCAAATAAATTCAGCACCATATTAAAAGATATATAAAAATATATTTTAAAAATCCGTCATGATCAGGGTGAGTTTATCTTATGAATGCAAGGATGGTTTAACATTAGGAAATTTTTAAATGTAATTCACTGCATTCATTGATTTTTAAAAAAGAAGAGCTATGTGATCATTTCAGTAAATGCCAACAATTCATTTGATAAAATTTAACATCTATTCCTGAGAAAAACCCCTTTATAGTCAGAAATAGAAGAAAATTCCATTAACGTGATACCTATAGCAGATATGATTCTTAATTGAAACATTGGGAACATTCCCATTAAAGTATGCAACAAAACAAGGTATTATTATTGAGCATTATTCTGACAGCCCTACCTAGTACAATAGGATGAAAACGAGTAGATATAAAGTATAAATATTAAAAAGAAAGGATAAAAAATACTATTGTTTTCATAGTTTATTTTTCATTAATTTTTTTCTTGTCAAGTAAAACACAAACGGAAAACTGCATGAAACAAATGTGCATGTTATTGAATTATTAAAAAGTAAATACTCTTGTATCCATCACCCAGCTCAAGAAATAAAACTGGAAGCCCCTTTGTAGCCCCCTCTCAGTCATAACTCCTGCCTTCCCCCAAAACAAACCGATATCCTGACTTTTATGGTGATCGCTTATTTGAAAAGTGCTATTATTTTTTTCCAAGTGCCTTTTCAGGAAATATGATTCTGTACCTAGGAAGTCAAGAGACCCACCTGGCTGACCTTGTAGAACTAGTGAGATCAGGAGGGTGGACTTCACTCCTACAATTACTCTCCCACTTTCCTACGCCATCCATTTCTTCTGCCCTATTGGACCCTTCTTTCTCTAGTATCTCTTATCTTAAAAGAACAGAAATCCCTCCGTGTTCCCCACGTTCCTCTCCAGCTGCTACCACATTTTTTGCTCCGTTTTACAACAAAGCTGCTTCTGAAAGAGCTGACGTAATCTCTGTGGCCTACTCTTGCCTCTGCTCAGGTGCACTAGATTCCCTCTGCCCCTACCACGGGCATTCTTCTTGTCAAGGATCCCAGTGACTTCCCTGTTGCTGAATCCAGCGGTTCCATTTCTTTCCTCAACTTGAAGTAGCAGTAAAGGCAACAGACGGTTCCTTCCTTCTTGTAATGCTTTCTCTTCTTGGCTTCTGGACAACACGTTCTTCTGAGTTTTCTCCCTACTTGGTGTCGGTTCCTTCAGCCTCTTTTTCTGGCTCCTGTTCCTCCTCTTCTTAACCTCTGAACCTTGGCATGCCCTAGGGCCCAGTACTGGCCCTCTTTCTTTCTCTTGATACATTGTCTCCCTAGGAAATTTCACCTAGTCCTGTGATTTTGTATACTATTTAATATATCGTTGTCATACCAGTGACTTCTAAATTTATGCCTCTGCCTGTGATCTTTCTGAATTTTGGATTCTCATTTCTTAATGCCTACATTACATCTTCATCTGGATAGCGAGGAGGCATGTCAAACCTTCCACGTCCAAAACAAGACCTAATTTTCTCCTCCTTGCCAAACCTGCTCTCCCTCCCCACATCTGCATCTTGGTAAACGGAGCCATAATCTACTCAATTGCCAAGTAAGATGCCTAGGAATCATCCTTGAAATCCTGTTTCCCTTACCAGCCCCCCACCTCAGCCATAAACTGATCCTATTGATCCTCAGTTGTTACTCCATTCTCTTCATCTCTGCTCTGCCTGTATCCGCCATCAAACCCCAGCTGGACTCCTTCCATCGCCTTCCAGCGAATCTCCCTGCTTCCACCCTTACTCCTCGCCCCACACCCACCGCCACAACCAGTCTCCACCTTAGAACTGGGAGGGGGGAGAAGTGTGTGATTTGGGGACCTCTCTAAACTCCAGCATAAAAGATTGATTTGACTTTTTGTAAAAACAGAAAAAATAGTAAGGTACAAGACATGTTAAAGGAAGTTAAAGACAAATGAAAGGTTTAGATGGCAGCCATGCATATAACGGTTAGTGTCCGTAATATCTAGAGAGCTCCTACTTATCAATGAGAAAAAATAACCTGTGAAAAATGAGCAGTGACATAGGAAATTCACATGTGAACAAATGTCTGAAAAGATGCTCAGCTCTGCTAATAATTTTAGAAAAAATGCTAATTAAAAATTATATACCTGTTTTTGCTATTCAGATTATCAGAAATTAAGATGAATAACATCCACTTTTGGTTAGGATGAGGGTGTTGTTTATATTCTTGAGAGAGGACTGTAAGTTGGTCTAATCTTTTCAGAAGGCAATCTGGCCGTATTGCACATCTGGGAATCAGTTCTACAGAAATGCCAGGCTGAATGCATGTATGCACATATTTCAACATAGGTTCTATCATTCAGTTGTCACTAACTGAACAAATGTGCCAGGCACTGGGATAGCCGATGGAGATTTAACAGCAAAACAAGTTAAAGAAAAAACAGACACAATTCTTTCCTGTGGGGAATATTAGTAAACAGACAGTCACACAAAGAACTATATAATAGCAGTTGTTAAAAGTGCTCTAAAGCAAAAGGGCAGGATGTGAGAAGGGGGCAAAGGGGAACCTAGTATAGACAGGGCGTCATCTTGTTTCAGGGAAGGAATTGATCCTTAAGTGAAAGCCTAAAGGATGAGAAAAGTTAATCAGCTGACAAGGCAGGGGTTGGGGTGTGTAGGGTGGAGAGCTTCCGGTCCAAGCATGTGGGAAGGTCCTGAGGTGGGAGGGAGCTTCGATTTGAGGACTGGAACCCAAGGCAAGGGCCGGACTGCAGTGAAGAATGGGAGAGTGAAGGGTTAAGAGGGCAGGTGCATAGGAGCCAGATTTGGGGCCTTTCAGATTGTGGGAAAGATTTTAAACTTCATCCTGTGAATAATGGGAAGCCATTTTATGGTTATCAGAGTAGTGACACGATCGTGTTTGCATTTGCGAAGTGTGGCAAAATTGTGTAGACTGCACAGTACGTTTTGGCATGTTTTAAAAATGAGAATGGATAAGAGGAGGGGCTGGGGTGGAGAAAAGGGAAACCGGTGAGGAGATGATAGCTACGTTTCAGAGAGGAGATGGAGGCTCAGCTAGCATGGTGACAGAGGAGGTGGAGAGGAGAGGATGAAATCAAGCGTATTTTGGAGGCAGAAGATACCAAATCTGCTAATGTACGGGATGAAGGCGATGAGAGACAAGCACATGCAGGAAGGAGGGAGGACTTGGAGGGCCGGGAGCTCCAGTTCACTTTTTTTATTGAGGTGAAATTCACCTAATAGAAAATTAACCATTTTTAAGTGAGCAGGTTAGTGGTGTTTAATACACTCACAGTGTTGTGCAACCACTACCTCTATCTTGCTCCAAAACATTTCAATCATTCCAAAATAAACCCCCTGCCTATTAAGCAGTTACTCCTCGTTCTCTTACCCCGAACCAGCAACAGACTGCCCTTGGCAACCACCACCCTGCGTTCTGTTTCTATGGATTTACCTATTCTGGATATTTTATATAAATTGAATAATACAATATGTGACCTTTTGTGCCTGGCTTCTTTCATGTAGCATAATGTTTTCCAGGTTCATCCAAGTCGCAGCATATATTAGTGCTTCATTCTTTTTTATGGCTGAATAATATTCCATTGTATGGAATACCATGTTGTTTATCCATTCACCCATTGATGGATATGTGGGTTGTTTTCACCTTTTGACTATTGTGATTAGGGCTGCTATGAACATTTGTGTATAAGGATTTGTTTGAATATCTGCTTGCAGTTCTTTTGGTTATTTACCTAGGAGTGGAATTGCCGGGTCGTGTTAATTCTCTGTTTAACTTTGTGAGGAACTGTCAAACTGTTTTCCATAGTGGCTGACCCATTTTATATTCCCACCAGCAATGAATGTATAAGGGTTCAAATTTCTCCACGTCCTTGCCAACATTTGTTATTTTTCCAAGTTCACTTTTGAATATGGTAAGGCACTAATGTGTCATGTTAGTGGAGATGTAAGATAAATTATTGGATATAAATGTCTGGAGTTTAAAAGGGAGGTTTGAGCTTGAAATATACATTTTGGAGTTGTTGGCATATCCTTGACATGAGAGGGGATGACATTGGAAGGAAGAAGGAATAGACTGAGCAGAGAAGAGGACCTAGGTCCTTGCCCAGAGAAACCCTGAATATCTGCAGGAGAGAGGAGGAGGAACTGGCAAAGAAGATCAAAGAGGACCAATCCAGAGGTACCACCCCGCCATCTTAGCAAGTGAGAAACTGGAGATTGGGATGTGTCCCCTCTCAAGTATGCTCTGCTGAAGATGTGAGGAGTGCACTGCGGTGTCCTTCTTTACCATCCTTGGAGCCAGAACTTTTAATTTCTCAAAAGGCACATCTCAGGGTCAGAACACTCCTTTGCCATAGATTCCACAGATCAAGATGATAGGACAAACATAAGGAAAAAGACCATTTCCTATCTGGGTTACCACCCAAAGCTTCTAATTTTGGTACAAAGATGCCCATGTCCTAATCTCTGGATTCTGTGAATATGTTATCTTACATTGCAGAAGGGACTTTGTAGATGTGATTAGGGATTTTGAGATGGGGAGGTTAACCTGAATTATTTGGGTAAGCACAAAGTAATCACAAAGGTCCTTACAAGTGATAGAGGAAGAGGAGAGTCAGAGACAGATTCAAAGATGCTGCATTGCTTGCTTTGAAGATGAACAAGGGGATCATGAGCCAAGGAATGCAGGTGGCCTATAGAAGCTGGAAAAGGCAGGAGAACAGATTCTCCCCTGGAGCTTCCAAGAGGAACACAGCCCTTTCAACCCCTTGAGTTTAGATCGATGAAACCCGTTTCAGATTTCTGACCTCCGAAACTAGTGTTGCTTTAGATCACCGAGTTTGTGGCAATTTGTTACAGCAGCAGGGGAAAGCCAATTAAACACTTCTAATTAGGCAAATATATATTTTCTCCAACTGACAACCCTTTCTCTGAACCTTCTCAGAGTATGTGAATTTTTAAATCATATAATTGAGCCCATTGAAAATTATTGATAGGTGGGATTCCAGGTGCAATGCTGGAGATGTTTTGAGAAGGGTCAGAATCATTTTAGAAACCTGTCAGAGAAGTGGGAAAGCCCAGGTGCCTGGAGTCCCCCAGGGTTGTGGGGTCTAGGTATGTTCAGAGAGGCTCAGAGAAGGTTCCAGCTCAGTCCTTCAAGATGACCTTGGATGGGCTTCAGTGAGATCAACTCCTCAGGCCTCTCCACCTCAGGGCCAGCACCCAACAAGTACTGATTTCCTTGGGGATGAGCTGACTGAATGACTTGGCCCCATCTCTCTTCTTTAACAGAGGTGGTTCACGCCCTCCTATAGACCTAACTTTAGGAAAGCCATCTTGGACTTCAGCATGGTTCTCAAAGGTCTCTACCTGGCCAGTGTTCCTCAAGGTATTGCAGTAAGAACACCAAATTTAAAGTCAGAATGCTTTTGTTTGAGTCTTCATTCTGCTTACTAGCCTGTGCCATAAGATGGTCATAGAGCCTCCCTAAGCCTGAGATTCCTTATTTGTAAAATGAGAATGATATTTACCTCATAGAATTATGCAGATAAAATTTAAAAAATGCATGTGGAAGCTGTAAATGTCCTATATTTGAAAGGACATCCACACTCAGCAATGAAAAGGAACAAATTACTAATGCATGCAACAAAATGGATGCAGCTCAAAAGCATCATATTAAGTGCCAGGAGTCAAAAACCTATACATACCATATGACTCCATTTATTGACATTCTGAAATAGGCAAAACTATAGGGACAGAAATAACATTGGTGGTTGTCAGAGGTTGAGTGTGGGGGGAGGGGATTGAGACAAGGTGACTTTTTTGAGGTGATGAGTGTTTGGTGGCTACGCAACTGTATATGTTTGCCCAAATTCAGAACTGAATGTCTCAAAAGGGTAAAGTTTACTGCGTTAAATTATACATCAATAAATTTGACTCTTAAAAAAATTAGGGAAAAAAAGTCCTGCAACATAATGCCTTACCTGTATAGTCTTTTGAGACAGGATCTAATGAACTTAGCACTCAACCAATAAAAATAATGTAGCTAGCCCCAATTTTTGGCTTCTGTGCCGTATTGTTCATACAGCAGGTAACATGATTTTCTGCTAATATACCTTGTTCTTCTGCTTGCAGCTTTAAAATTTCTTTAATTGGAAAAGTACTGAGAACTTCCCTTCTAAGAAGTTCATCGATGGCTCTGCCTTGAGGAACAAGGGAAAGCACCAAAGAGTGATGAGGCCGGTCTGGGCCATCAGATAACCTAGAAGCACAGAGATATGAGAGGGGGTTCCTGCCGTGGTCGCCAACCGGGAAAAGCAGAACGGAGGTCACGATGTCGGTAACAGATGTGATCTTGGTTTGGAGGGAATTTCCAGCTCTGTTTAATATTAGTCAGACTTTTGTAGTTAAGCATGGCCGGACATTATCTTAATTAAAACACCAGGCAGATACACGTAAAGGCTGAGGCGTGCGAGCGTCGGCGCAGGCTGGCTGGACGGTCAGCACCGAGCGGAGGTCAGCTCCGGCGGAGGCTCCGCCCCGGGCAGGCGAGCCCCCTTCTCATTGGACCTGCCCGGCTGCCCCGGGCGCCCATTGGCCCGCTCGCGCGGCCGCTGCTATAAGAGGCGGGCAGCACAGTCCTCGGGCTCACCCAGCTCGCCGCTAGCAGCGCCCGAGGTGAGTGGGGTGGCCCTCTCCCGCGGGGACACGGGTCGCTGTCGCGGATTTGGGGGCGCTAGGCTGGCACGGGGCAGAGGCGGGGTCCCCCTCCCGGGATGTAAATGCACCCAGGGAGCTGGATCTGGGAAGTTGGAGTTCATCCCTATGGTCACTCACTCTTCTCCTTTCCTCCTACCGTCTTTGGGGAGAAAAAACTATTTTTGAGGGCCACCTATGTGCCAGAAACAGGTTATTTACACGTCGTCTGATTTCACCTTCACACAAACCCTGTGAGGTAAATAGTTCTTGCATTTTACACATGAGGAAACAGGGGCAGAGTCGAACCCGGGTCTGTGTCTCTCTCTGTGAGCCAAAACATGTATATTCTTCTTCCATCCCTTCCTCTCCATCAAATGACATCTCTTTTTTCCCTCCTCCTCCCTTAAAGGGAGCCTTAGACATCCCTAAAGAAAAGGGAGTCTCAGATGCAAACCTCTCAGCATTACACCTACCCTCATCACCTCCACCCCAAGACAGGACTGAGAGTTCCGGTGGGAGGTTACAACTGAGGAAGAGACTCAGGGCCTGGTAGTTCAGGTCCAGTTACTAGTCCAGATATGCTTAACCTTACCTCTGACCATTTGGTTTTCAAAGGCTTAAATTTAATTCCCCATTGATGTTCTACTCTAGTTGGCTTGGGTGAGAAAAGACTAGAATTGAGCTTTCTAATCTAGTAAAAGTTTGTGCTTGTCAATTAATATTCAAAGAAAAATGGAATTCACCTGTTTGGCTTAAAAGTAGATGTGAGCACCGCTTCAAGTAACTATACATGTTTCTGTAAAGCTGTAGTCTGTGGTCTGTGTTTCATCACTGGAGTTCCTTTCTACGTGAACTGTTACCATATTAGATCATCTTCTGGTAGGGATGTATCTTCCATTTCCATTTTCTTTGCCTCTGCCTTTATTTCCTAGACCAATGTTTTTCACAGGCAGTATTTTCTCTTGTATTTCATCTCCACTTTCACTCTCATTCTCTTTATTCCCCATTTAGAATAGAAAAATCAAGATTCTCTGGAGGACTCTGTCCCTCCACACCAGTCCTCCTCACAGCTTTTGGTTCTGTCTTCAAGTAGTATCTGTGGTTTCAAGATACTTTAATTTGATAGTCTTTCTGCTTCCTAGATCAGATAAATTTAAATTACACTTGTTATTGATGAAGGGGAGGAAAGAGTTAGTCAGTATGTTCACCTTGACCTCTACTCTGCCAAGGGGCTGTCAGTCTTCTGAGCTGCTTCTTAGTGTGGCTCCCTTGTTTCCAGTGGCGTGTCCTCACGCCAGTGCATCTTTCCTCAGGCCAGGAAACGCAGCAGGAGGATGACTCCCTGCCTTCACAGGAAAAGGGAAAGCACCAGTTGGCATTGGCCTATTAGGTGTTGCTTTAAAAAGAAAATATAATCTTGTTGATGAGACATGGATTCAAAAAGGTGTGCCCCCTTGGACACTTTGTAGCCTCTTAATCTTACCAGCTAGTGTTGTAGGGTTTTGTTCCTGAAGGAGTAGGAGGGGGTAGCTAAGTTGAAGGAGGAAAAGCAAGAAAATGACGAGTGAAAATTGTGAGGTTCTGAAAGGCATTTGGGTTAGCTGAATAAAGGAAAAAAGAACTGATGCTCATAAGCTCTGTCAACTCAGCAAAGTTAGGGCCCAATTTTAGTAAAGGTCAAAGCTCTATGCTCTGTAAGCTTATTTTGGGGGTGGGGAGTGGCGGAAGAGGAAGAGATGAGAATTCTTTTCTTCTAATTCCTTAGCAAAAGTTCCTTTTGAGAAACCTTATTCTTATATTGACTTAAACAAGAAGGATAGGAATTTTTCCAAACGTCTGTATAAAATGCCTTCCACATCATAAATATTCGGTTAACATATCCTTCATCCTCCTCTGCCTCCACCCACAAAGGTGATGTTGGTGGCAAAACTAGATCCATTCCAGAACCAGGGAAAGAAGAGAGAATTATGAACCCCAAAGGAATGGAGTTAGACCAGCCATGGCTTTTAGTAGCTTCTTACAATGGCTCCTGTCAGGGGAGCTTGAGGGCCAGTTTTGAAATGTGAAAGGAAATCTTTATGTAGTTTTATACGTAGAATTGCATTCTAAGCTCTGAGAGATTGTTGAAGGATGAACTGTCAGGAGATCTGAAATTCTTTCAGTGTCACCACTGACTGCAGAAATTGCTTTTCTTTACTGTTCTCTGATCCTTGCTCCCAGTTGTTACAGTTTGCTTGTGTTCGGGAATAGTGGTGGGCCAGGAAATAGCTCATATTTGCAGAATCCTCTTCCTTCAGCATGACATGGTGATGATATCAGGGAAAACAGGAATTCAGTAAGTATAGGCTGACTCAAATTATACTTTGGGGTCTTCATCTGTTTGCAAAAGAATTGCTAATTATTCACTTGAGATTTGGAACTTAATGCACTTTAGGGGTTTCATAATAAATAAACTAATGAAATTGAAAATCACCTTCAGACAAAAGAATACTTGACATTTTCTGTCATAAAACAGCCTTTCCATGTGCTTGCTACTATAAGAAATAGGTTTGGGGCTGGCCCCGTGGCCGAGTGGTTAAGTTCGCGCGCTCCGCTGCAGACGGCCCAGTGTTTCGTTGGTTCGAATCCTGGGTGTGGACATGGCACTGCTCATCAAACCACGCTGAGGCAGCGTCCCACATGCCACAACTAGAAGGACCCACAACGAAGAATATACAACTATGTACTGGGGGCCTTTGGGGAGAAAAGAGGAAAACAATAAAATCTTAAAAAAAAAAAAAAAGAAATAGGTTTATAACTATCCTGTGAAATGCTTAATTCCCAGGGCAAGAAAAATTCTTAGAGGAGTTTAGAATGTCAATTCCATTACAATTTAGCATTTTCCCTTTTTTCTGAAGACTGGGAAATTTGGGATGTACTATCCATTATCAGAGCTAATATTCACTGAGTACTTAGCATAGGCTGGCAACTGTTCTAAGGGTTTTATATATAATATATCTATTTAATCCTCCTTATAATCATAGATAGGTGCTAATTATCCTCCTTCTAATTTTGCAAATAAGGAAATTGATGCACATGGAAATTATAGTTCGCCTAGAAGGATTTGTAGATGGATTTATTACCAGACAACTGCTATATTATTTTACATCTCTCTTATTGTTTGCATCTGCATACTACAGGACAAAGTCACCTGTACTCTACATGAGAAAAACTCATCTGTGGTCTTTGAGTGATAGTTAGACAGATGAGAAATGTTTCCAAAGGTTTTCACATTTCTAAAAGCATTTTGAGAACGCATATCTGAGACCATTCCTGAATTTTTAACCCCAGCGTCACCAATTCAGAATTTCCTGTGTATACTGAAGTTTACCTTAAGAAATGGTCAATTCCTTTGAAGCCAAAGATCTCTCTTAGGATTTCTTGCTTCTCATCCATAAATCCTTTCTGATTAGGGACTTAAGGACGGGCCAGAAGCCATCTCCAGTCGTCTTCAGAATCTTGTGGGATATTGATCAAGGGGTGGGGAAGTAGGGGGGGAGGTTGGGTGTTTTCCTCAGATATCATAGCTGGGATCTCGGGGTCTCGTTCTCTTCTGCTTATTTGCACCTATTGGAAAGTCTGTCTCTCCTCCTCCCCCTCCCTCATACATATGCCTCTTTGGAGGCGAATTGTCTTCTTTGTTTTTTAATCTTTACTGCCCTAACACTGACTATGGTACTTTATACATGTGAATGTACTTGGGTTGAAATTTCACTTATTTTACCATTAGTAATCATTTAAGTCACAGAAAAAATCCACGTTAATATTAAGTTTAAGTGGTCATTCAGTTTTAAAGCTTTTGACATGGAGATTGTTTTAGTTGTAGAGAATAAATTAACACAATTAAATATATCTAAGCAGCTTTGATTTTAAACTCAATGAATCAATAAGTATTTGTTAAATTTTGAATTATGTATCTAAATCTTTTCTTGGTACCCGAAATAGGCTTGTTTCTTCTGTGGGGAAAACATCAAAATACCAAGTCACAGTGCGTGTTTTAAAATGCATAAGAAAGTTTTGGATGTTGTGAGTTCCAGTTAATTGCTTGGGAACTTTGCCATTTCAGAAAGGTTAAGTAGCATGCCCAAGGTCATATACCGATAAATGTTAGACCAGTGATCGGATTGTCTGCCTTCACATTCCAGATATTTCCTTACACTGTTTTGCAGTGTAAATAGGTGGTTAAGAAGATGCCAAAGTAGATATCTGGGTCATCTTCTGAGAAGGCAGCTTTCAATTAGATGTAGAATTTTGTTCTACCGTCCATGTTTCTGGACATTTTTAGGGTAACCCCAGTGAAATCAGATGGATGTGTTAACATTCACATTTTCAAGGACACAGTTTTAAATATGAGTTCCCACATTCTCCAGCTGTATGACCTTGAACAGGTTAGTTAGTTTCTCTAAGCTTCATTTTTCTCATTTATAAAATAGCTATAATTCCTATCCCCTCCTGCCAACATTTTATGAGAATTATATGAGATAATATTAGTGCGTGACATTTATAGACATTTGACAAATGTTGGTTCTCTTAGCCCCCTCCTGGGGTTGCTAAGAATGGATGGAATCTTGCCATCACAGAGTGGAGAATTTTCTTTTTTTCTTATCTTCATACTCTCTGAACTTATATGTAGAAGTCCTTCAACTTAGCACATGCCTGATTAATATTTGTTAAACCATATTCCAAAGGTATCAGAAAGACTGAGTTCTGAAACAGAAAATTGTATTCCATTGGCAAATTTAGTAGCAGACTATTGTTTATGACCATACAGCTGAAAATTACTGAGCCATATTTGGTAGTTTATACCCTCTATCAAGACAGATAGGTCTCTTGGGCCTGCCTCTTATAAGGGGCCCCAAAATGTTACACAGTATGGATAAGAAAAAGGCTTTATGGAGGAAAGAGAAACTCACCAGGAGCTCTCTGGTCAGAAAGACAGAAATGCATGAAGTGCCTCATTTTGCATCATCCTATAGAAAAGCATTTCAAAGCTGGGACTTTAGCTAAATGGAAAACTACCTTGTCCTTACTTTTCTCGCTTAGCCTTCGATCAGACTGGCCATGGTTCTTACATAGGTATTTGGATGGGCATAGACGATCAAGTCCAGACTCCCCATATTACCTTCACAGAGCGCTTTGAAGGATCTGGCCCCACTTACCTTGCCTACATGATCTCCCACTGCTCTGTAATGGGTGAGCCCCACCTCATCCTTTGTTTTTCACTTCCTCATCTACTCCTTTCCCCTTTTTTCTTTAAGATCCAATTCAAACACATCTTCTTCAATGAAGCATCTCTGAACATGTACCAGAATAATCAATCTAGTCACTGCTATCACTATGCCATCTGTGCTCCCTGTTACAGTGCCTATCCATCTGCATTGTCACTCTCACCAGACTTCCAGTTCCCTGAGGGTGGAGACCATGTCTTAATCAATCTTTCATTCATTTATGCATTCAATGACATCTATCCAGGGCCTGTTATGTGCAGGGACTGTGCTGGGTCCTGGAGATACAGTGGTGAGTAAAAGCACATGTGATCCCTGCCCCCATGGAGCTCACCATCTAGTTGGAGAGACAGACGTCACCAAGTACTCACCAAGACAGAGCTACATCTGCACCTGTGACTTTGTTATGACTGGGGGGCATATGGTGTCATGATGCCAGCACCAAGGGGAGTTGACGCGGGGAGGTCAGGGAAGCCTCCACGAGAAGTGAAGATTGAGCTGTGAGGGACTGGAACACAGCCTGTCTGGCTTCAAGCCTACGCGGTCACACTGTACCTGCTCGGAGTGGTCATGCTGCAGGCTTGGGTCAATGAGAGAGAGCAGGTGAAAGACAGTAGGATCACTTATCTCAGTTTAAGTTGTTAAAAGTTAATTCTACTAGAACTGCAACATGACACTGGGTGATTAGGAAGAAGTAATAACCAAAATAAAACTAATAAAAATAAATCCTCAATATGCATTTTCTATTTATTAATCCAAATCTTATTTCTCAACTGAAAGTCATCAATACAAAGTCACTGTACCCTACTTCTAGCTCCCACAATATCCTCCCCTCCCCCAACACACACACACAAAGGTGGATTTATAATCGCATAGCACGTGCAGGCCAATATTGATTCTTCAGGGCCCATGGCCTAGGGGATTCCACAGTCAGAGACGAAAGGAGATACTTGTATGGAACTAGAACTCTCTTGGTACAGTTATTCTTCTAGTCCACATGTGTCCAGAGCTGACCAGGCTCTTGAACTTATAAAAGAAATACTGTAGAAGGCCTCATCCCTGTTCTGAAGGAGCTCACTGCTCCTTCATGTATGAATGTATTCAGACATGTATGAATAAACATTTGAGGAAGCCATTCGAGACCTGGTATAACAAAGTGCTACAATTGTCAGGACAGAGGAGGTAGGTTTTCACAGAGAAAGAACACCTTGTTCTGGCCACAATAGTCTGGAAGACTTCGAGAAGCCGGCCGGCTTGAGTCATGCCCTGAAAGGTTTGGATTAGAGAAAAAGAAACAGTAACTACTAACGTGTATTGTATGCCTATTACATCCTGGGCACCGTGCTAGGCAATGTTTTATTTCACTTCGGTCTCATCACAGTCTTGCAAAGCATATCTGCATATCCCTGTTTTACAGGTAAGGAAACTAAAATTTTTGGTTAATGTTATCAAATATTGTCTACATTGCACAATTTCTTTCTTAGACCTTCCTTTATATTTTCATACTTTCTTGTTAGAGAAATACACCAACTTCATCATGATTGAAGACAACAAGGAAAACAAAGACCATTCTTTAGACAGGGGAAGAGCAACTCTCATTTTTTCCTTAAAGAATGAAGTTGGAGGACTTATAAAAGCCCTGAAAATCTTCCAGGTAAGCACTCTCCATATTTCTGCATAAAATTCTGCTAAAATGAGTCTCTAAAATTATATTTAAAATATAAATTATTGTAAATTCTTCAGAAGTGGACTACAGAAATTTCTTAAGCACTTAAATTTCTAAAATATTGCTCAATTCTAACAAATGGACAAGGGATACAAGCGATTTACAGGAGAGGAGATGCAAATGCTAATAAAGAAATGGGGGAGGAAAGATTCACTTCATAGATTTCAGAGAAGAAAATTTTAATTAAATAAAATATTAAAATTTTAATGATATTTAATATAGCAAAATAGCAAAGATTGTACGATTATACCGTTTCCTACTGCCAAAGCTTCCATGTGTTTTGGCACTTAAATACACCTTTGGTGTGAGGGTAAATTGATGTGACATGTAGGGAAACAATCTGGCAATATGTATATTATGAGCCTTAAAATGTTCATATTTTTTGAGCCAGTAATTCCACTTCCATAAATCTATCTTAAGGAAATTGGGGTCAGTCAGGCAGAACACAAACATTTACTGAGTACTTCTGTGTGCCAAGTCCTAAGGATGTGGATGTGATCCAAGGAGACACAGTGCCTGCCCTCACGGTGTGTATAACCCAGAGGGGGAGACAGACACTAAACAAATATTGTAGTAAATACATAATTACATGCGTGTAAAATGACCTGAAAGAGAAGTACCAGGTACTATGCTAGCATTGAACTGGGGACCTAACCTGGTTTAAGGGCTTAGGGATACAAAGATTTGTTTATGGGAACTAAAAATTATAAGCAAACTACTTGTCTTAAGGTAGGGGAGAGGTTAAATTATGCTACGAGAACATCACTGAGATTGAGCTTTTGCTCTGGAGGCAGATGACCTGGGTTCAAATCCTTGCTCTGTCACTTACTGGCTGGGTGATCATGGGCAAATTAATTAGTCTCTCTGTGCTTCAGTCTTTACATCTATAAAACAAGAACTCTACCTACCTCAGAGGGTCATTGTGAGAATTAACAGAGTTAATATATATAAAGTGCTTTGGATAGTTCAAAGTACATTATCAATAAATGTTGGCTATTTTAAAAATCAAGTTCACATCATATGACGTAATATTATATAGCCATTTGAAAATATTTCAAAGAATTATCATTTCAAAATATAGACAAATAGTCTAGAAGAGTTAGAAAAGCATCAGTTTTCCCACCCAACACACCATATCCTCAGTCCCACTCCGTGGACTATGGCAACCTTTTTTAACTATTCTGTTCCTTAGTTCCTTTGATGGTAAGTTTATAAAATGTAAATATTGCTCTTGTAGCTCTCTTTGAGTTATCAACTTCATACAATATTCATTTACTCTCTTTTGTGAATGATACTGTTACCACCTCCCTCCTTTCTCCCTCCTACTCCTCCTAAAATTTGATAATTACGTTACTTTAAGCTCTTCTATTGATTACCTTTGAGTCTCTAAATAATATGTCTTTGTTTCTTCTTCCATCAGCTGTCTTTTTAAATTTTATTTCTAATCAAAGAATACTTGTGTATGGTTTAAAAAGTCAACCCACACTATAAAGCTTGTGAAGAAAACAGCAGTCTTCTGCTTCATCTCTCTTCTCTCCTGAGTTCCATTTAATGTTTTGGTTAATCTTGGGTGCGGAGAGTTGAGTTCATCATACTCACTAAATACTCCCTAACCGTGTGCCTTGTTTAATTGATTTATGCAGCCTCCTCCTGCTTTATTTCCTCGTTCCACTCCATCTCCGATTCTTTCTTCTGATAGACAACTGCTCTGAAATGTTTAATCTATACATTGAATTATTTTTTGTGTGTACTTGGGGACGTGTAGAGTTTTTGTGCAGCATTGGTAACTTATATAAACGTTATCGTGTGGTACGCTTCTTCCTTCACTCAGCACTGTCTTTAAGACCTACCCATGCTGCTGTGTGTTGGTCTCATTTGTTCTTCTAGCGGCTGCATAGTGTTCTGGGATGCATCCACTCATTTTACTTATCCTCAGCCTACAGGAGGCAACCATTTCAATTCTTTTAACTATATTTTCTACCATTCAATTCCATATTTATAAACAATATACTTATTATGCTACTATTTCTTGCTTTTTTCAATTGTAGGTCTTTCTGAGTGATTTCCTACAATGGAAGTAAAGATTTAGCTTTCTTGACACAACTCCGTTTCCAGTGGCCCCCTCAACTTCCTTTTCCCCCCACCTTCCCAATGAGGTTATGTTGCCATTTTTGGCTATGTCAGTTTTTAGTGTGTCTATTCTTAAGATTATGGAAATCTTGTTCAAAGAAGAGCCATGTTATTCATTATTGTGAATCCTGCTTTCTTGTGCCACTGGATTACAGTCTAGTGTTTAAGAGCATAGACTACGGAGCTGGGCAGCCTGGGTTTGAATTACTTGTTAGCTGTGTGCCTTTGGGCAAACTGCTTAACCTCTCTATGCCTCTATTTCTGTAATTGAAATTTCTGATAGGGAGTGTCTCTCTTACTATCTGAATTTTCCTTGATCTTCTTGACTAAATTTTTCTTCCAGATGGACTTTTAAATTGTTTAGGTACGTTTCCTCACCAAATATCATCAAGATTTTGATTTTGATAGCATTCAATTTATAGATTAATTTAGGAAGGATTGATATTTTATGTTTTTTCTCCAAAAACATAATTTAGCTTTATATTTATTCAAGTCATCATTCAGAAAATATTTATGAATGCATTCTCATTGTAGAAATTTATAAGAAATAGATTAAATGAAACTCTCCTTCACTCCTGATCAATTCCAGTCCATTTTGTAACTGGCTTTCTTCTATTGATTCCATGATAAATTCTGTGTTCCATGATAAACCCTGCCTATTCCAATTTCCCAGCATCCCTGATACTCCCTCTCCTTTCTCGGTTCATGTCCCGTGATAATTCTTATCTCATCCCTACCTTTGCTCGTACAGTTTCTCCTGTTTGAATCCTCTTTCTTCCCTTCTGTCTTCCTATTCTATCTGTTCTTTAGGACTCATTTCAGTTCCTATCTACTCCGTAGAACCTTCTACTCTCTCTAACCCATGATGCTTTTTCCCTTTGCCAAACATCTTCTGCACCCGAACACTCATTACTTTTGTTTTCTCTTAGTCTTTCGTGCTAGCCAACTAGGTTAAACTCCTTGTATGTCTTACCCTTTTTCGTCTGCTTCACAGCTCTTATCTGGCTACATAGGTGTTTGCTAAGTTAACTTAGTTTGAACTGGTTAGTACTGAAGATCATCTACTCTAATCTTCTCATTTTTTAGATGAAAAAACTGTTGCATGATTGTTTCTTATGTTTCATTACTATGTCTCCACTCCTTTTCCTCAGCTACCCAAATTGGTGAGAGAAGATGCCCTCCTCCCACAGGTTTGCACATATGGCACCCGTAGCCTGGGCTGCACGGCAAGAGAACAGAAGAAGCAATCTGGTTCAGCTGGTTACTAAGTCTGTAGCTTAAGAGATTTGAGGTTTTAAATACTCTGGGTTCACGCTGTTCATCTAATTTTGCTAAATGCATTTTTGCAAGGAAACTTTTCTTTCTAAAGGACTAACATTAATATCACTTTTTGAAAACTGGCTTTTATTTATGATAATTTTCAAAAGGTTCTTTTTTATCTGGGAGAGTTGGTATTTTGATTTGAAGTCCAATCAGTTCCGGCAATCTGAGAAACTTCTAGTGAGTGTGATTTTATCAGTTTCTGGGGGATGTGATGAATTTTTCAAACTTTCTTGAATAGTACCTAATATTTAGGGAGAATTATTTTGCTGTTGGCAGCACTAAAAACAGCCTTTTTCCCCTTTGGCTATTATGACAAGTGTGAAGTTGACTTTTAATGGTAATGAAAGTCATCTTCTCAGAGACTATTATCATCTGAGGCCACTGAGGCCATCACACGTGATCTTGACCTTCTGTTTTACACAGGAGAAGCATGTGAACCTGTTACATATCGAGTCCCGAAAGTCAAAGAGGAGAAACTCAGAATTTGAGATTTTTATTGACTGTGATATCAACAGAGAACAACTGAATGATATTTTTCACCTCTTGAAGTCTCATACTAATGTTCTCTCTGTGAATCCACCAGATAATTTCACTGTGAAAGAAGATGGTAAGTTTGAAAAGTGAAAATACGACTCAGAAGATTATGTTCATAATCTGTGTGTAATCTTGTATTTATCTTAAAGGCATGAAAGTGAAAATAAAACACTGTCTCTTCAAATTGCTCACAGTTTTGTAGTGAAGGGAACACAAAATATAGTTTGCTCAAAATGCGAAAGAAAAATCATCAAGCAACATTTTATTACATGTGAGAGAAGTGAAAGGAAACTTTGAATATAAGAAAGAATTCAGCATAGTTAGAAATCAACTAAGTTATCTCCATTTCCAAATCATCAAGCATTTCTTGACTTCACAAACCTCCGTTCACAATCCCTGAGCACTTAGAAACTCTCACAGGGCTTAGCATTAGTAGAGTAAGTGAATATTTGAATTTGCTGAGAATGTTGACAGCTGCTGACAACTATGATGTGAAATACACTCTGTACAGCATTCCTGCCTGTCCCCACTCCCACCAAAAACAATTGAAAAAGCAGTAAAGCCTTCTGAAGTTTCAGACACTCAGATCGCAAAGATATAGGCTAAGATCTTCCATTGTGAAAAAACCCTGGTAGTTTACTTGGGGCAAAGACAAATGGATAATTCAGCCAGGTTTTATATAGAGTATTCAATTTAAAATAATCCCTTCAGATTACGTCACAGTGTTTGGGGTATCATCAGAGCTGATATTTGTCTGCTATGTGTTCGTATGGCTGTACAAGCTATTACAAATTGATGTACTTCCATTTCTGCCTGGCAGATAGCTGCTTCCCTGAGTCCTGTGAGTGCCCCCCACCACGTGTGAAGCCAGTGTGCTCCAGATCCTCCCCGAGGAGTCCTCTCTCCACCACAAACAACTAAAGGGTTAACACCTGGCCGAGCAGGAGCCTAGGGCTCTGCTCATGTCTATTTTAAGTGTTTAGTGCCCCTGTTGTATTTGCTAAACCTCTTGAATAGCACTTCTGGATTTGTTAGAAAGAGCGTTAGACTGGGGCAAGAAGGATGGAGTTCTAGTCCTCTCTCGTCCATTAGGAATGAGTTACCTTGGAGAAATTACTTTACCTCTCTGTACTTTGGTTAGCTCATCTATTAAATGAAGAGTTTTATAGAGGCTAAATGGTTTGGTTGATATTTAGGGCACATCAACTTGTATCAGATATTTCTACCAAGAAATGGAGAAACAAAAATATATAGTCCCTATCCTGGAGTCATTCCCATTCTTTTGTGTGAAACAGACACATAAACAGATGCATTGTAATAAAATATAGTAAAAGCTTTCAGGGGGCCGGCCCCGTGGCTGAGCAGTTAAGTTTGTGCACTTTGCTTTGCCTGCCCAGGGTTCGCAGGTTTGGATCCTGGGTGCAGACCTACACACTACTCATAGAGCCATGCTGTGGCAGCATCCCATATAGTAGAACTAGAATGACCTACAACTAGGATATACTACCATGAACTTGGGCTTGGGGGAGAAAAAAAAAAGAGGAAGATTGACAACAGATGTTAGCTCAGGGCCAATCTTCCTCACCAAAAAAAAAGCATTAAAAAAAAAAAGCTTTGAGAGAGTTAGAAATATAGTGTCATAGGAACACAGATGACAAAGAATTAGCTCCACCTACAGGGTCAGTGAAGGCTCATTTGACTTGTATCTTGAAGGATGAGGAGAGTCTCAGGAAAATAGAAGGATGGAGTGGAGTGGAAAGTGGAGTGGGATAGGTATTCCAGGCAAAAGAACAGCATATGCAAAAAGCCAGAGTCTTAGGAGGGCTTGTATGTCTGAGGAATGATGAGAAGATCAAAGTGGCAAAGACATAAATGATCTCCAAGGTCCCATCATCAACAAAACTTAACAATCAAAGTTCTTACTAAATTTGCACTTAGTCTGTAAAGTTGCACATCTTTATTCTGTTTTTTTTTTTTTAAGATAACTAAATATGTGGGTTAAGTTGTTTTGTTTTTCTTTTTAAAACTTTTGGTCTATTATTAAAGTACAGCATTTCTCCAACAACAGGTTGGTAGAAAATCAACCTGATGACTCAAAAAAATTTTAAAGCTCAAAAATTTTGAATGAAATTTACTTACTAGAAATAGAGTAGTTTACTTGTATAAATTTTGCCTCAATGTACGAGCTAAAATAAAAATCTCATCCAAAAGCATTTATGGCTTTCTTAATTTCTTCTTCCTTATTGCCTTATTTGAGACTGTCTCTTCAACTTTTAGTGGTTTTTGTATTTTGCAGATATGGAAACTGTTCCTTGGTTTCCAAAGAAGATTTCTGACCTGGACCTTTGTGCCAACAGAGTTCTGATGTATGGATCTGAACTAGATGCGGACCATCCTGTAAATATTCCTTTTTTTGAAAGTAATTTAAAGCAAACTAAAAATAAGGGCAACTTTTTGTTTTTTCCAGAAAGTGCTTATTCTAGACTAAATAAGATCTCATTTTAATCCGGATTTCAGGAAGTGTTAGTAGGCTTCCACATTGGTGGAATTGAGACTAACTGCCTGAAGAACATCTAACTTCATTGGCCCCAAAACATCTGCCCCATGCCTAGCATTCCTATTATTGAGAGCTATTTCAAGAGTTATACTAAAATGAAGACAGTGTCTGCAGTCAGTTTTTATTAAAATGGCATGAGTTATTGGAAAGCGGAGTAAATAGAGGAAGGAGAAAGACAGCACTCATGCTGCCCAGGATAATTGGTTTATTAGGCAGTCGATGAACTCGGAAGTTGTTTCCTTGGAAAATTATATGGGATACAGTACAGGTGTGAGTTGGAGAATTAGTAAATCCTGGGCATTAGGATTGGTTAAGGAGCTCTAGGATACTGGGAGGGGAGGAGAGAAGAGAGCCACAGACCAAGGATTTAATTCAGCTTCTACCACTTATTAGCTGTGTGAATGTGATCTTATACTGCCTTAACCGCCAGCTGATCCGTTCATTTATTCTATAACATCTTATTGAGTCACTATTGAAATTAATAAATTGCTATACCTGTCCTCAGGGAGCTTACAGTCTAGTTGGAAAGATAAAGCACGCATATATAAATAAACACACACAAGGTAAAAAGTAAAAAGTGTGCTAAGTGGCATGAACAGATTGCTTTGAAATATACACAAGAGAGCAAAGACTTCTAGCTGAAGAGATCGGAGAAAGGCAACATTTTTACTGAGCCTTAAGGGATTTTGGCAGGAAAGAGACGGAGAGGAAGGACAATTCATTGCAATATGAGCAAAGGTTCAGAGGCAAGAAAATTTGAGGGATGTTTTTGGAAAGATGAATAAATAAGTTTTACTGAGCTGCTACTTAGTCCTGCTGATTTTCACCTCCTAAATATTTCTTAAATTTGTTCTTTATTCATTCCTATGACCATATTCCTTAACTGGGCTCCCTGCTTCCAGTCTTACTATCTCAAACCCATCCTCCTCTTAGTCACTAGAACGATCAAAAACCTCAATATGATCATTATCTTTCTTCTGCCTAAAAATCACCAATGGTACAATAGGTACATATCTAAGAGAACTGAAAACATATGTCCTCGCAGAGACTTGTACACAAATGTTCATAGCATCATTATTCATAACAGCAAAAAAAAGGAGACAACCCAGATGTCCATCCGCTGATGAACGGATAAGTAAAGTGTGCTATGTCCGTAAAATGGAATATTATAGGCCATAAGAAAGCGTGAAATACTGATATGCTAAAACATGGATGACCCTTGAAAACATTATGATAACAAGAGAAGCTGGCCACCAAAGGCCGTGTATTGTATGATTCCTTTTATATTTTAGCACCAGCCAGGTGCGTCGTAGGGGCTCATGAATCTGTGTTAGAGATGAGTCTCATTCTCTCTTTGCACGTGTCCTCCTCTTCTTTCCTAGTATTTGCATTATTGGCTATTTCCTCCTGGGCTTTGCTTTTTGATGCCTTATTTTGTCTATTTTTTTCCTAAATGTTTCTCGTAGATATAAATTCTAACATTGCTCTTTTGTCTATTTTTTTATCATTGTGTGCTTCTGTAAATGATGAATATGTTTGCACTTTGCAATAAAAATATAAGGTTAGATTCAGTTGAGTCATGATTTCCAGTATTATTAATTACTATTTTATTATGAATTCCTATGACAGGAAAATATAAGTGAAAATGTAGTTGAACATTAAGAAAAAAAAACTCATCCTTGGAAAAGAGCCATGTATTTAACTAGGGTGGTGCTTTTCTCATTCCTCAAACTATTTTATTTTTGTAGCCACTATAGTATCTTTGTATCAATAATACCTTTTATCTTTGTAGCCACTGTAGTATAAAGCTCTAGTGTGGTACTGACTTTGAAATAAAAATGATCATAGATTTCTAACAATGCTTGCTCATAATAACAATTATGTAGCCCTTTAATATAATAGCTCAAGTAATAATGAAATGTTTCCTATATATCATTTGTCAAGGATTTTTTAGTGTGAATATTTAAAAACTTGTCTTTAATTATCAGGGCTTCAAAGACAATGTCTACCGTAAAAGACGAAAGTATTTTGCAGACTTGGCTATGAACTATAAACAGTAAGTGTATTGTAAAAATAACTTATCCAACTTTGAAATAATAAAATAATAGAGTACACTATGCTCATTTAGTAAATAGAAAATAAGTGCTACTGTTGATTAAATGCTAATTCAAAGTAACTCCTTCCCTGTATCTCACTAGTGGAGACCCCATTCCTAAGGTTGAATTCACTGAAGAGGAGATTAAGACGTGGGGTACTGTGTTCCGAGAGCTCAACAAACTTTATCCAACCCATGCGTGCAGAGAGTATCTCAAAAACTTACCTTTGCTTTCTAAATATTGTGGATACCGGGAAGATAATATCCCACAACTGGAAGATGTCTCAAACTTTTTAAAAGGTAATAAGCTAATTAATTTTTTGGAAGGGGAATGTTGAACTCTGTTTTGATCATGATAGAATTCTTAATAGAGGAATAAGGTCCAGTTATATGGGAGGTCAGAATTTTCCTGTACTCTGTCCTGGAGTATCGGGTACAGTAGTTGGCACCACATTTGAAGAGGGACAATCACAACCTGGAGGAAGTGTAGAGGAAAGTGAGCAGAATTATAAGGGGATTGGAAAATGTGTCATATAAGTAAAGTTTGAAGGACTCTTAGGGTGTTTAACTTGGAGATTTAGGGGACATTACAGCTATATTTAAATATTGGAAAATCATTTTTATGTAATAGAGGGTTACTCGGTGGCCCTAAAGTAAAGGACTATTGAAGAGAAACTGCAAGCTTTTGGCTCAGAATGGAGAAGACCTTGCTAAAAGAGCCATTTGAAAATAGAACAGGCTCCTGAGATGGTTAGTTCCCCATCCCTGGAGGTATTTGCAAGAGCGCCACACCACTCTCAGGGATGTGGTGGAGGAGATTCAAGCCACTTGGCCAAGGTTGGAGCAGATGATCTCTGAAGCCCTTTCCACACCAAGATTTTATCAGTTTCCCAAGGGAGGAGATGTGCTAGCAGGAACATAAACAAAGGGGAAGGACAATTGTGTTCCTTGTAGTTCTTCATATTTATTTGGCCCAGGCCTCCTTGTTTTTTCTATCTAATATAGGAAGTAAAATGGTCACTGATTTCCAGAGTCTAGAGAATGTAAGAAAAATAAAAATCTCCTTTGATCACAGCAGATTAGCACCTTAGCGGAAAAAAGAAGTTATGTTTTTGATTCAGAGTTTAGTTTCTTCTCATCATGGTCTGAAATTACTCTCTCTGAATTTCTTACATAGACTGTTACAAAAATCTGCATATCTATTCAACTCCATAATTATCATCACTCAACCACTATACACAAAACGAAGAAAGACTAAACAGGAAAGGGCAATATAGTTTTTACAAGGGAATAATTCACTTAAGTTGTTCCTACAAAAACTGGATTTTTATAAAAATACTGATTAAGGATGACAGAGAACCAATGCACATGACCTCGTGGGACATACAAAGATGGACAAGCAGATGCTACAGAAGTTGTCATCAAATCAAATTTTGCATAAGATTTGGAGGAAATATTTGCTACAGATACAAAACTGAAAGCTGTTCACTTAGGGTCTGGAGCTTGCATGGCTGCAGAACATTTTGCTAAAGGTATTTCAAGGGAAAGTGTCAAAGAGAGCAACCAAAATTAAAAGACAGTTCAAACAAAACATTAGTTGGAAGAGACCACCTGCGCTATCAAATACGGTGGCCACTAGGCATATAGTTGTTTAAATAGTTAAAATTAATGTAAACCAAAATGTTAGTTTCCTAGCTGCACTAGCCACATTTCAAGTACTTAATAGCCACATGTGGCTAGAGGCTACCCTATTGGGTAGCCTGGATACAGAACATTTCTATCATTGTGGAAAGATCTGTTGGACCATGAAGTCTGCATGTCAGAGTGGGAGAATCCGAGTACAAAGCAACTGGGTGGAACTGGAATACCAGAGTGTGAGGGTTTGAAATGAAGGGCAAGATTCAAGCTTATAGAGATGCCCTGAGCCAGTGCACCCTAGTGGCTGCCCCTTCTACAGCGGGCATGCAGTCTTAGCTGTTGAGGGATGGAAGAGCATCATCCGGTTTAGATAAAATAAAGAAACTACAAGAGGTAGTACTGGCTTAAAATGACATAGATTCAAGAGTAGTTCTGGTCCAAATTAGTACATCTTGTTACTAAGTTATTTTTTGAAAAGAAAGTAAGATTGTCTAGGGGGTATTCTGAACTCTTTAGGCAGGCAGCAAGGTGTAATATAAGGAAACCCGAGTTCTCATTCTACCTTTATCATCTACTGTGTGGCCTTGGGCACAATATTGAGTCTCTGAGCCTCAGTTTTATAGTTGTCACAATGAGGAGAATAAACTCATCCTGTAAACATGAAAGGAGATCTGATATGTGAAAGGTCTAACTAATTGCCTGGCCATGGTAAGTGCTTATAATTATTACTTCCCCATAGTACACATATAATAAATTTTTAGTTTCCATGTCCTCCCTCAACATGTTACTTGGTGCCACTGGCAGAATTAAAGTGTTGAAGTAAACAGTCTGTTCTGGTGAAGATTTTCTTTCTGTCTTTCTTTTTTTGGTGAGGAAGATTGGCCCTGAGTTAACATCTGTGGCCAATCTTTCTCTTTTTGCTTGAGGAAGATTGCTGCTGAGCTAACACCTGTGCCAGTCTGCCTCTATTTTATGTGGGATGCTGCCACAGTGTGGTTTGATGAGCGATATCTAGCTCCGCGCCTGGGATCCGAACCTGCAAACCCTGGGCTATGGAAACGGAGCCTGAAAACTTAACCACTATGCCACGGGGCCGGCCCCTGGTGAAGATTTTCTGTTTTCTCCTTTGCTTTGCAGAGCGCACAGGTTTTTCCATTCGTCCTGTAGCTGGTTACTTATCACCAAGAGATTTCTTATCAGGTTTAGCCTTTCGAGTTTTTCACTGCACACAGTATGTGAGACACAGTTCAGATCCCCTCTACACCCCAGAGCCGTAAGTACTTGCACTTCAACTTTCATTCATCAAATAGCTATTCGTAATAATGGTACCTACCTCATGAGGTTTTTGTGAAGATTAAATGAATTCACGTAAAGCATTTAGAACAGTGCCTGGCCCAGAACACATGCCCCATGCTCTATGTATGTTCTCCATTGTTAGTACTATTATTAATTGGCAGCCTGTTAGGTGCCAGGTGCTGTTCTAAGCATAGGAAGTGTAACGCTGAAAAAAATCAGACAAAAGCTTCTGCCTTCATAGAGCTTATATTCCAATGGAGAATATAGATAATAAACAAATCAGTAAATATATGTATTATTTCAGATGGTGATAAGTGCTGTGGAGCAAAATAAAGCAGGGAGAGGACATAGAGTTGTGCATGGGAGGTGTTTCTATTTGGAAAACGGTGATCAGGGAAGGACATGCTGAGAAGTGACATTTGAGCAGAGCTCTGATTAAAACCCCTAAAGGAATGGAGGTCATGTGGCTGTTTATGGGTATCTGTATGCACTTATGTGCGTGTGTTTGTGAGTGGCCAAGGTTTTGAACCAAAATAGTTTCTTTATTTGTATTAGTGTCCTTTGTGGTTCATTTCCAAGTAGTGCCACCTGATCAATCTGAAAAAAAAAAAAAGATCAGATTAATGGTTGGTTGTGCATTCATGAGAAGCATCACAGTGTGACAAGCTTGTACCTCTTTTTCAGAGATACCTGCCATGAACTCTTAGGTCATGTCCCCCTTTTGGCTGAACCTAGCTTTGCTCAGTTCTCCCAAGAAATTGGCCTGGCTTCCCTTGGAGCTTCAGAGGAGGCTGTTCAAAAACTGGCAACGGTATAAATCTGGAAATAGCTGTATAGATCAATAATTCTTACCTGGGGTGGGGTCTGAGTATTTGGGTAAAGTGTACATTCAAGATGACCATTTGAAAATTTGTCTTAATTTAATTTAAATAATTTAAATAACACTAAAGGAGGATGTAAAACTTTAAGATTTATCAAAAGGAGACATGAGCTTTAAAAAAAAAAAAGGTAGAGAAACTCTGGAGTACAATAATGTTAGTAGTTTGTATATCTTCTTTTTTCAACAAAAATGATAGATTCCCTAAAAATGATGCTAAAAATATTTTTGAGCGCAAGGTGCTAGACATCGTGCTGGAAATACAAAGATGAGTAAGGCCTGGTTCCTGCCTTCAAGGAACCTACACACTTCTTGAGGAGACAGTTGTGTTAGAAGGAGATGAGGTCTCTAGAGAAGTTCAGGCAGAGAGCTCTGGGAGTGCAGAGAACTGCTTGGGGCCGCTTTCATGGAAGACGAACATCCGGACTGGCCCATGGAAGAGAAGTAATGTTTTCATGTGCCGAGAAAGGAAGGAAGAACATCTCAGCATGAAGGCACACAAGAAAAGACAGGGAGTGCTTGTTGTAACTGGGGAAATGACAAGAAGCTGGAGCAGCCTGTGAGAGTGGGGGATGTGGTATGAAATAAGCTAGATGGTTAGAACAGTGCTTCTCGAATTGTGGTTTGGGGACCTCTGGGGTCTCTGAACGCCTTTCACAGGGTCCTTGAGTAAAAAGATCCATTCAAAGTGCAAAGTGGATTTGAATGTAATAGAGTTCATTGATGTGGTTTCAGATTTCACATTGCAGCTGAACTTTAAGAAACTACTGTTGAGTTTTGATGGAATATCAAAGAAGAATATCCACAATTGTCTGAAAAGGCTATTACAATATTAAACCCTCTTCCAACTACTTATCTGTGTGAGGCTGACTTTTCTGCATATACTTTAGCCAAAACAACATATTGCAACAGGCTAAATACAGAAGTAGATATGAGAGTCCATCTGTTTTCCAGCCAGACATCAGAAAGATTTGTAACGATGTAAAACAATGCTACTTTTCTCATGATTTTTGTTTTGTACAATATGGTTACTTTTCATTAAAATGTCTATATTACCATAAAATGGTTTATTATATTTTAAAATTAATTAATAAACTTTAAATTTTTCTCAGTTTTATTTCTTGATATGGTAAATATAGCTCGCTAATACCCAGATAAACAAAAGGTCTTGGGGTCCTCAGTAATTTTTAAGAGTGTGTAAGGGTCCTGGGAACAAAAGTTTGAGAAGTGCTGGTTTAGAACAAGACCGATTGAAGAAATACTTGTGAGCTGGTCTGGGGGTCTGGGGCTTCATTCCAGGGTGCTCTGGGTTGGGGATGAAGAGCTGTGATTTGTTATGTTGAGTCACTCAGGATGTGAAGTGATGTCGATGTCCTTTCGCAGTGCTACTTTTTCACTGTGGAGTTTGGTCTGTGTAAACAAGACGGGCAGCTGAGAGTCTTTGGTGCTGGATTACTCTCTTCTATCAGCGAACTCAAAGTAAGAGCTGTAGATCTTTGCACATAACCATACCCACTTCATAGAATTGATACGACCTGAAATTATATTTGGATTTGAACAAGAGCTTACTATGGAAAATACTTGGGGTGGCAGTAAACATTACTTAAGAAACATTTTTCTCTAATTTCCAATTTAAATAAAAAAACTATGTTAAATCAGATGTGCAGGAAATACCATCCAAGGCACTGTCTTGCTCTCAGGAAGCTGACCGCCTGGTGGTGGGTACAAGTCGTGTATAGGAGTAACTAGTGCAGGGTAGAAAGTAGGTGCCATAATGCAGAAATAAAGAAAGAAAGATCCTTGGGTGCCTCCGACATGGAGAAGAGTGTTAGAACAATGGAGGTGATCTTGGGGCATTTATGGGGAATAGCAAGCTGTTTGTTTTGCTGGCATATATTGTGGGGGTAAATAGAGCTGTAGGAAATAAGTTTGGAAGTGGAGGTTGGGGCCAGTGCCTTAGTAATACATTCAGAGGTGTGCCGATTCGGGCAGTTGTGTGTAGATGTGATCCATGAAAATAGATAGCAGTCTTTGATTCGCTCACTCTCCCTCCTCCAGCATGCACTTTCTGGCCATGCCAAAGTAAAGCCCTTTGATCCCAAGATTACCTGCAAGCAGGAGTGTCTCATCACAACTTTTCAGGATGTCTACTTTGTGTCTGAAAGCTTCGAAGATGCAAAGGAGAAGATGAGGTAAAGTATATCTTCCTCATGACTTGATTTTCCCCTGCGAAAGATAGGTCCAATAATGGTAATGAATCGCAGAAGTAAACAGCTGGATATTTAGAATCTTACCCTACGCCTCTGCCTGTAACACATCTTTCTTTCATAACAAATATTTAGAGTATGTTGTTTATTATGATGCTCGGTAGCTGCAAATATGAATCAGATACATTGACAAGTTGCTTTTCTTCCCATCAGAGTTTGTAATCTAAAAGAAAAATAAACTACACACAATGAAACATTGTTCTGCACTTATTCAGGAGCAATTTATTCCAGCTAGGGGAACAGGTAAAGCTTAATGGCATTTGAGAAAGGATTTGAAGGATAGATAGGATTTAGATATGTTAATTTTTTGGCCAAAGGACAGCATAAGAAAGGTAAGGAGATAGAAAAATATAGGAGATATGTGTGAGGCATTCAAAGCTGCTTTAATTATCAATCAGCTAAGTGTGTTGTTAAGAAAGGATATTGGAGGCAGAGAAACTGCTTAGGAGATTCTTGCAATACTTCAGGTGTAAATAAAAGCCTGAACTCTTTAAAGAGAGAGGTAGTAGGAAAGGAAAGGACTATAGGAGCAGAATCAACAGAACAATTGGTGGAGGGCTTATGATGCCACATTGTGATGATGGAGATAGATGGGGTTGAAGACATATTCCTTGTCTTCCGGGGTTTTCCCTTAGTTGAGGAGTTGGGCTATGCACAGAATCAAATAACAATCCCAGCAGGGCTCCTTCTAGCACATATGGCACCTTCGTGCAAATTAGAAGGAGAGGTCCCCCTGGGTTGACCAGGTGTATTGCAAGCTGGATTTCAACCCCTACTCATGTACAGTTGTCCTCAGCTGTGTCCTTAAAGGTCCTGAACACAATTGTTCTTGGGGGTGCCAAACGAGAGGTTCAAATGTTGGCTAAAGAAGGCACAACTTTAATGCTTGAAGAAAGGGTAGAATTTAGGTCATTTGAGAGAAGTCTAGAGGAAAACATTCTAAACAGAATGTATGTGGGTAGGAGGCAGGACTGTTCTTGGCCTGTTTCAGTGTCTGTGTGTGTGTGTGTGTGTGTGTGTGTGTAGGTGTAGTTATGTAAATCACAACTGAGGGGTCTGTGTCAATTATTGTCACTGTCTACTGATAAAGCTACTGTAGTTGGTCTCCTTACTGTATAAAGTAATGAATGGTTACTAAAGCCATCCACAGGATCTTTCCCCAGTAATACAGGGGCAGATGTATCCATGTCTACTTTCGATTTCCTACCCGTGTGGGATTCCAGGGGGCCTCTGCACATGCAGCGTAGGGAAGTAGCTCAGATTGGTTGCACGAATAGCTAATGAGATTTGTCTTTTGCCTAGTGTGTGAAATAGTTTTGCTGTTATTTAATTTTCATCATTTTCCCCCTAGAAATTGATTGCCTCTCATTTGTTTTCTTAAATAGAGAATTTACCAAAACAATTAAGCGTCCATTTGGAGTGAAGTATAATCCATATACACGAAGTATTCAGATCTTGAAAGACACCAAGAGCATAACCAGCGCCATGACCGAGCTTCAGCATGACCTCGATGTTGTCAGTGATGCCCTTGCTAAGGTCGGCAGGCAGCTGAGCATCTGATGTCGCCAGTCCTAATCCTGAGAGCAGCTGAGCATCAATTCAGAGGCCTGTGGGCCAACTCTTGCTTTTCTTGAAGAGCTGGTTGTGGGGGGGACTGCAGCCAAACAATATTCTCTATTCCCATCTCTTAATGGATCATTAGTCTTTGAAAATTTGTACCTGGATACTCTAGCTACAACTTATTCTTTTTCTAACATCTTTAGTGAAATATGATTCACATACCATACAATTCATTGACCACTTGCTTTTCATAGAGAACTTGTTTGACCCAATGGATAGATCTAGTCCCAGCCTGATTCTATTTTCCTCAATCCTTCTTGGCAAAATGACATTTATAATCATTTGAAGTATCTTAATGGGGTATTATGGAGCTGATTCATATTGTTATCTAAGATCCTCTTATTTCTGAAGTGTCTTACTTATCGATGAATTTGTGCCAAGCTTGGTCACATTCACATGCCTAAATTTAGTAGCCCAACTGTCTCCTCTGGTAGCATGAGCAAAGTGTAGAGGCCTTTGCACACGAAACATACCCAGTAAAGAGCAAGTAGTCTAGTTCAGGTGTAGTTTCCTGCAGGAAAATAGTAGCGGCAAAGTCTGGAAAGGTTGATTGGGGTATAATCCTTGAGATCAGGCTAAGAATTTGGGACTTTTTTTTGTAGCCACTAGGGAGTCCCTTCCAAGTGACCATCTTCCTTGAAACTCTTTTTCCTGTCTATGGCATTGCATCATGCTGGTTTGTTTTAGATTATCTGTCCTACTCGTGGGGCCAAGGGGAACTTGGTGGGGGTGCCACTTGCAAGGCCCATGTATCGTGATGAGATTGTCCTCTGGTTAGCAGGAGACAGCACTGCCAAAAGGAGAGTTCAAACTGAGAGACAAGAGAGAAGCACAAAGTTAAAGGTGGAAAAGCAGTGTCAAGTACTTTATTTCCAAGGTATAAGGTGAGACTGTAAATAGGAAGGCAAGTCATGAGGGTAGAGGGTGAGGAAATAAAGAAGAAGTGGAATGTAAGAAAGATCAAGAAGACCATTTCAGACCCACCACTGTAATAATGCAAGGGGTTGCAAGGATTGGTTATGTCGGCTGTATAGTTCAGGGAGTACTGATGGTGCTGTAGTACAGGCTTGATATAAATGAGTGAAGCTGAACTCTCAAATACATGCTGGGTCTCTTTATTTTGCTCCTTTCCTCCCCCTACCCACTAAAGGAAGACTTTCCTCAAATTTCTGTCTTTGGCCCTCCTCTCTCTGCCATCTCTTCATGAGAAATGTCATCCATGTCCACGACTTCAATTCTTATTTCAGATGACTCCCATATTTGCAGTGCTAACTCTGACATATTTCTTGAATTTTTGCCTGTTAATTCCAGCTGGCTGCTGGATATTTTCATCTAGATGTCCTATTCGTTAGGCCAACCTTGTACAACTCCTTGTAGTACCATTCATGCAGAATGAAATGGGATTGTGTAACACAGCAGCCCTGTCAAGTATCTGAAACTCAACAGGTTTAAAAGGAACTCAGAATCACCTGAATATTATACCCCGTCAGCTTCCTCTCCCAGTGATCTTATTTCTTAATGCTACATTCACAGTCACATTTTAAGTTAATTTTCCAGTCTTAATCAGCTACTTGAAGAATTGTGTCCTTATTTTTTTTCACATTAATAGTCGAATTACATACCATTTAACATGTTTTATTTCACATCAGATCACTAGATCTTTTAATACTTTTTAGACCTCAAAAGAAATTATTCAAAACTTTAAAAGAATTTATTTCACTTTGTTATACAAGGAACTAGAATTGGGAAGAGTAATTCATGCTATTTTGGATTTACACATTACTTATAAATTTTAATAGCTGACCGACTGTTAAGTATACCTTTGATGGTAACAGACCCAAGTCAGCTAATCTAAAATCATTTGAAATATTGATTAGCTGGTTTATAGTTAGCATATTTTGTTGCAAGGAAATCTATTATAAGCAAACCATGATAGCAAATAACAGCAAATTATGCATACTATATGTGGTTACTTTCATACAACTTTGATCATGGTAAAGAATCATAGTTGTTGAAGTTTATACTAATGGTATTTAAAATCACTCTATGACTAAAGCACACTGAAATAATGTTAAGGCACAACAGTTATAATTCACAACTTCAGAATAATGGAAATATTTAATGATTGATTTCACTTCTTTCTTCTAACCTCTGGATTTGTGATATTTAGTAAATCAGGAATCCTGAGAGTCTTAGAATTTTCATGCATTTTACGTATGTATCTGCAAAGCATCTAGGAATATGTTAACAGTTATTCAAATATGAGAACAGAACTGAACCAAAAATTTGGTTCATAATTCTTAATCAGTGAGTTATTACTCAAAGATATAGATGGTGTTTTCCTGACTTTTTGAAGAAAGCTCGAAATGTTGGTCATCAGAATGCCCACATTTCTTAATCTGCCTATTTTGTCATTCAGAGTTATCCAGTAGTAACGACACACCAAAATGTACAGAATTATAGTTAATTTTTAAGTTGGCTCCCAAGTTGAAAAAAGAAAAAATTCTGGATTTCTCTAAGGGGACATATAATAGAGTTCATACATTAATTTCTAGGACATGTATCAAGATACTGTGGTCTATTTCAGTCTAGTCTTTATTTTACTATATAACATACATTTATGATTTGTAAGTTTGTTATTCAACTGGATAATAAATTAGCACAAAATTCATCTTCTCAACAAGCATTTATTTTTTGTCAAACAAATGTTAAAAACTAATTTAAATATATGTTAGCAATTTTATTGGTTTAAGGAATCTATAACATCCTTACACTTCTTAAAAAGCCTATGAATATGAGATATAAGGGAAGCCAAACCTGGAACCTAGAGTAACCACTTTTCAGAATTCTTGATGAAGTCTGTCTCATGTTCCTCATCTGTAACATGAGCTAAGTCTACTTCCCTGGGTTATTGAGGAATTCTGTTATGAGAGGACTTTGTAAAAGAAACTTATTGTCATATGTAAAGAATCTTTAGTATAATCACTCTCCTAATCAGAGGTCCCCCATAGCTTCTGGATGATTTTATCTTTCTCCAGAGGGAATTCACTTTTGCTTCTAGCAGGCAGTATATAAAGGCATGGGAAGATCTCGTTAGTCCAACCAGGAATCAAGGCAATTGGAGCTGAGCTCAGTCTTTGTGAGGGCTGGTCTATTTCCAGGTTGCTTCTACTACTAAGGTGCAGCCCTTTGGAGACCCCAAAGGAAAGCTATGGGTGTGGACCAGCGCTTCTCCTTGGGAACCCTGGGCTCCTACTTTTGTCCCCTCCTTCGCGCTCATCTGCCTCCCCCATAGGATTGCTAAAAGTACTGTTCAATTTCTCAGTTTCTCAGTTGCTGCTTTCAGCCCAGTTTCTTAGCCTCCAAGTCACTGCTTGCTAATTAGCAAATGCTTCAAGCAGAAAAGTTATGCCAAATATAATCTCTCAGCTTCAAGATCTTGGCCCTTCAAGTTCTGGCTGCTTTGACAGCTCTCCAATGACTTGAAACAGATTTTTAAAATGTGTTCCCCCAGTTTTTCTAGTTGTTTTTGGTGAGGGAAGTGGTCTGGAGCTAGCTAATCTGCCTTTATCAAAACAAAAATCTGACCTTGAAGTAAATCATTTAACTTCTTTGAGCCTCAGTTTTCTCATCTATGAAATAATGATCCTAACAGTACTTAGCGTACCAATAATATTGAGAGGATCAAATAAGATAATCTAATGGAAAAAAATTTCCTAACCTGTATGCTACAGAGGTATAGTGTGTACGGCCAGATACTTTATATTTTCCTCCTGTGGGGAGATAAGGCATCTGAAAGTGACACCATTAAATAGTTTAAGGCTAGCCCAGTTCAAGAGCTGCAACTCAACCAGGAAGAGTTAGTCGGCGGCATGTACATAGTTGAAACAGTTGAAACATCTCAGTGCTTCCAAGAAATTGTATTAAGGGATATAACTGTAGGTTAGCTGAAGTATTGATGCATGTACATTCAAGAGGAATTCAAGTTGGGAAATGACTGAACTCTTCTAGACCCTCTCTCTATTAGAACTGACTCTGGGTACTCTGGGTACTCCTTGCCCCTTTGGTTGAAATCTGAGGTCCCTGCCTTGAAGTTTCTGCTCGTTCCCAGTCCTTAGCTTCTAATCTCTCTCTGCCTCTCTCTTTCACACACACATACACACACGCACTCACTGTCTCATTTCAGTATTTTAAAAGCCCAGTCTTGTGTAAAAGTTCAAAACATCGAACTTTATGTAATGTTAAAGTTTTTCTTCTCTGGAATCGAGAAAGGAAGGGGTGTGCTTAGTTAGCTTCTTATTTTCTTGCTCCTCCTTCCTCAGTCTCTAGGATGCCTCTGGCTCCTCCAGGGTTTGGGAATGGTGGTGGGGAGGGGAGGGTAAGGAGTAGAAAGTTCTTTTTGTTCTGATACTGTGTGAGTTGGCGTATGTGCTTCCTGTCCTTGGTAAGTATAAGGCTGACTCTCATTCTCTGTGGGTGTTTTGGAAGACCTTCCTACTTCTTATTCCTCAGGATCTCTTGATGTGGGTACCTCTCTGACTGGGCTGTTGAATTCATCTCCCTCAGCCTCTAGGAATGTATTGGCCAACTCTCTTGTGGGTGTCACTTGTCTGGCCAAAAGCCATTGGATTTCTCAGCACAAATTGGACAGCAGCCTGCCCAGGCCCCAGTCTGGAGGGATACATACCAAGTTCACTTAGTGGCCCTCTGAGGCATGCCTCTCCTTAGACATGAGGAGGGCAGGACTCACTGCACATTGACAACTAACACCACATATCCAAACAGAATTCTCTCTCAGCCTCTCTAACCTCTTTCATGGACTGGAAGTCATACACTGGTTTCTAGAGACCTCCTTCACAAGTTCTGCTTTGGTGGTCTTGTACGTCACTTAATAATGGGGGAGTAATTGGCACTTATTGCCTTGGAGTCTCAGCCAAAACTGAGACGGGAAGGGTCTGATTTTTACATTCTAGTACACATGCTTTAAGGAATGCTCAGAACGCTCTTACAAAACCATCAGCAATCATGGTATAGTTTTTGCACATCAAGGTCTCTCGAGAACAAAGAGCTGCTTTGCCTCGCTCAAGTTTACATTTTTCTTGGCATGGGCACTGATGTTCTCAAGATGTCACAGGCAGGAGAGGTAAAGGTGAGGTGCTGCCCTCAAGTGGTCTTATAGGCAGAGACACCAAGGAATGGGTGGAGTGAAAAAACAGGAAAGAACTGTGTCAAGTGCTCACCAGAAACACTTTCCAGGGCCCCCAGGCATAAAGGGTGATGAGTACTTGTGTCAGCAGAGGGGTCAAGTACTAGTGAATGTGGACTATCATCTTGGGTGTGACCCCACTTGTACCCACAAGATAATGTGTGACTTGGAAAATATGCGTTATGTACAAAAAAGGACAAAAAAGAAAATAAAAATCACTTGTAATCCACTACCTGGAGTATATGTGTGTGTGTGTATGGAAAACTAGTATGATACTTACTTTAATGAAATATCATGAACATTTTCTCCTTGTTTAATATCCCCCAAAACATCTTTTAATGGGAACCTAGTATTCCATTGCATGGCTATGCCATAATTTAATCAGTTTATTTTTGGACTTTCAGGTAATAAGTTCTTTCCTATTATATATAACCCCATAATGAATAACTTGCAGTCTAAGTCTTTGTGCACAGCTCTGATTATTTTCTTGGGATAAATTAACAGAAGTGGAATTACCGGGTAAATATCTATCTTCACTTTCCTAATACGCATTGCCACATTTCCCTTCAGGAAGACTGTATTTAGCTCCCACAAGCAGCGTATGAGGGTGTCTGATAAAAACCATTTTATATGAAAATCTCTGTTGGGTGAAAATTACCCTGTATTGATGATCAGAATCAGGGCAGGGGCATGCTCGGAGCGCTGAGGGTTAGAAGGCCGCCCCGGCAGGAATCCGCGAGAACCAGCCTCCTCCATTCAGCGCCCCGGGGTGTAAATTCCCGCTCCGTGCCAGGAGCTGAAGGCGAGACCGCTACAGTGTAGAAAGGAAGACACTACACGCGCCTACCGAGAAGCTCCCTTGGATTTCGCAAACCCACACCAAAGCAGGCCCAAAGACAGTTCGGCCTAAGACGCGGGGGCAGGACCCCTTCCACTCCTCCCCGGGCTCAATTTCTTCCCCATCAAATAGCGATACAATCCCAGCCTCTCTGGGCTGTCGTGGGACACCAAGGAGACAAAAACATGAAGGAGCGTAACGCACCCCTACAGAATCATTACTAAAAATAAAGAGCGCCAGGGGAGGCAGAGAGTGGCAGACCCACGCTGCGAGACAAGGAGGCCTCTGACGGACACGCTAAGACCGCGCCGGGGCAAGGCGGCTGCAGGCGGCCACCGCGCTCCTGGCCACCCCGCCCCCGCAGGCCCCACCCCCGTCGGGCTCCTCCCCCGGCGGGTATTCCCTCCCCACAGACCCCTCCCCCGGCGGGCCCCGCCCCCGGCGGCCCCTCCCTCCCTCCCGACCCCTCCCCCGGCGGGCCCCTCCCCCGGAGGGCTCCTCCCTCCGCGGGCCCCTCCTTCCCCACAGACCCCTCCCCCGGCGGGCCCCTCCTCCACCACAGACACCACCTCCTCCCCGACCCTTCCCCCGTCAGGCCCCTCCTCCACCACAGACCCCTCCCCCGCCGGGCTCCTCCTCCACCACGGACTCCTCCCCCTCCCCAGACCCCTCCCCCAACGGGCCCCTCCCCTAGTGGCCCCCTCCCCGCGCCAGCCCCTCCCGGAAGCGCCGGCGGAGCGTCCCGCATGGAGCGCGAGCCGCGCGCCTCAGAGGCCGGCCCTGCGGCGGCCGCGCTCTTCGCTTGGGTACGTGACTCCGCCCCCGGCCGGGGCACTGGGACGGAGGGGCGCTCGGGGGCTGGGCGCTCCCGGCCTCGGCGTGGGCGGGCTGGGGCTTGGCGGGCGGCCGAGGCCGAGCCGGCCTAGGCTGGAGGATCCCGTGTTGGGGCTGAGGCGGAGAGGGCGGAGAGGGAAGGGCTTTCGCGGGGGGACTTAGGGGCCTGCTGTGGAGGGGTCCCGACCCGAGGGGCTGCGGCGCCGCGGGAAGAACCTGACTCCTGGCCGAGCGTCGGGTTCGGCGGGAGCCCTCGGGCCTGGATAGCGCCGGGAAGACAGCGTGGAGGGCTCTGCAGGGAGAGGACCGCCCCGTCTGAGCCCCGTGGGGCCACCTGTGCTCCACCCACCGTTTGGCCGGAGGCTGCAGGCCCTTCCCCAGCCCCACCCCTGCCTGGCGGGAGCATCCTCTGATGTGAGGCCTGCGGTGTTCGACCGTGCACGAGGCGGAGACCCTGCACATTTGCGGATATTCAGCTGTGACCGGATCTTACCTGTATTGGGGGCGTGGGGGTCTGCGCTGGTGTTGGTTTGACAGGAGCACCGAGAGACGGTCATCTTTATGTGTCGGGGGATGGGGGGGTGGGTGTCTGCCCAGGAGTGTGTGGCAGGCATCCATCCGATCAGCTGCTCGAGAACAAGCAAACCGAGTGTCTCCTAGTTCTTCATAGCACGTATCACAACTGTAATGAAATATGTATTTGTTCGAGTCAGTCTGCTTGGCTGGAACGTAAGCGTCCTAAGGGTGGGTTTTGTGCCTGGCTTGCTCAGGGTGCCAGGCACGTTGTAGGGTGCTCAGTAAATACTTGTTGGCTAGCGAGTGAATACCTGTGTGTGCCGAGCTGTGTGTTGGTCTGGGAACAACGCAAGAGTGAAAGACTTCCAGCTCTTGTGTCGGGAGAGGGATAACATCTATAGTGCAGTGAAAACCAGTATGTATTGATTAATTTTTAAAAAGGTGATTATCAGTACCAGGCAGAACTTGTTGAATGTCAGGCTGCAGACTGGCAGAAGGGAGAGCGTGGTGTGGCCTGAGGGAGCCTGGCTGGCTGAGTATCTTTGGGGTGGCGCTTGAACTGGGGGTGGAGTTGGGGATTGAATGTGTGCCTGGGGTGGGTGGCTGTCTCTGGCGTTTTCCTGGCAGGAGACTGGGGTCTGTGTGTCAGCTATGACCTTGTCCCCGTGAAACAGAGATGTTGTTGAACCTAACGCCACTGCTGTGTTTAGGGGCCTGCTGGTGTGTTCTTCCTGCTGCATGATCTTCGGGGAGGCGTGTGTTAGTCTGCTAAGGCTGCCGTAACAAAAGACCACAGACTGAGAGGCTTCAACAGGGGCAATTTATTTTCTCGTAGTTCTGGAGGCCAGAAGTCCAAGATCAAGGTGTCAGCAGGTTTAGTTTCTTCTGAGGCCTCTTTCTTTGGCTTGCAGAGGCTGCTTCTCTCTGTGTCCTCATGTGGCTTTTTCTCTGTGTAAGAGCATCTGGTGTCTCTTCTTAAAATGATACCAGTCGTCCTGGATTAGGGACCCACCTGTATGGTCTCATTTAACCGTAATTACCTTTTTAAAGGCTCTATGTCCAAATATAGTCACATTCTGAGGTACTGGAGGTTAGGGTTTCAACAGATTAGTTTTAGGGGAACACAATTCAGTCCATAACAGGGGATTTACCTTCTTGAAGGGATATGTGTGTCCATGGTGGAGGGGTGTCTGGAGTGTTTGTAAGGAAGGGAGGCAAATAGAGTGGTCGGCCATATGCAGTATTAAATTTTCCTTTGTTTTGCTTTATCCTGGATTTAGGGCCTCTTGCTGCATTACAAAAATTGAGTGCCATACTTTGAATCCCAGAATGCCTGTGTCTTCCCTTACTTTCTGTTTGGCAGCCTGCAGTCCTGGTAGTGGGGCAGCCACAGAGGTCTCAGGGCTGACAGAGAAATCCTTTGCGTTTACACTCCATTGATCTTTCTTAGGTAGGGACTCATAGGGTCTTACAGTCATTCGCTATAAAATATATGCACACCTTCTCTGGGTCAGCACAGTTTCAGATGCAGGAGAAATAGCAGTGAGCAAAACAAAGTTCCTGCCCTCATGGAGTTTACTTTTTGGAGAGGGGGAGGTAGATGGTAAATAAGTAAACAAATATGTAATGTCAGGAGTGCCATGAAGAAAAATAAAGCAGAAAAAGGGGATAAAGTGATGGGGTCGTACAGTCAGCCTCCTGCCAGGTAAACCTTGTCTGTCTCACTATCCTGTTTTTTCTTTTTTCTTAGAGACACAGTATGGTGTAATGAAAGGAACGGGGTATCTAACTTGTTGCCTACCCAGCTGTGTGACTATGGAAAGTTGCTTAATCTCTCTGAGCCTTAGTTTCTTCATCTGTGAAATGAGAGTGATAATGCCCATCTCTTCCATTTTTGTGAGGATTAAGGGTGAATGCTTACCCCATGGAGAAGCACTCAGTAACTGGTAGCTAATATTGCTTCTGAGGGCCTCTGGGACCTGTGCCCCTGCCCTGGTTTGCTCTTCCCTTGGAGACCTTGCAGCTAGGATGGCTGTGGAATAGACCACAAGGGATAGGAGTTTGCATGTATGTATGTATGTATGTGTATGTATGTATTTTTTGTAGTGGTTTTCCTTATTCAGGTGTCTTAAAACATGAAGACGTTTTAAAGGTTTTGCTACTCATCTTTAGGAAGAACCAGCCAGGAGTAGATACTTGGATAAATTATAAGGATGTCTGAAATCTTAATAAGATTCTTCCTGCAGGGTCCACAATCCTTTATCTCCAATTTTGAATACAAAAAGCTCTGGAAACCCAAAACTGACCTGACATAAGGCTCTTTATAGTCTTTGCCCACTTACTGTATTTGTAGCTTTTACTGCAGAAATAATAGTTTTGCTTATAAGTGCTGCTCCAGGACCTTGCAGCAGTATACATGATTTATATATGGTATTACTATTCTTAAGTCTATAAAATTCTGAACCTGAAATACATCTGGCTGCAAGGGTTTTGGATTAGGGATTCTGGACCTTTATTGTGTAATAACAGTGATAGACATATTGCCCACCAAGGGGAAATCTGTTCCCTTACAGGAATCTCAGCATGTGAATCTTGGAGTCACAAAACGTTGTACTTGGAAAGGGCCTTAGAGATCATTGCCAGCCTCTTTGTACAAATGGAATAACAACGGTGTGCCCTGCGTGAGGGCACAAAATCCTAAGCTCCTTTGATTAGAGAAAGATGTTGCAGTTTCCCCAGTGAGCGTGTGGGGAGAAGGGACAAGATCTGTTCCCAGGGCATTTCCCACCCGTTCATTCCCATTTCCCCTCCTTCTTTCTTTCCTTAGTCTCTCTAGATAATTAGCTTTTATCAGAAGGAACTCCCATGCTCTCCCCCAAAGGCAACACAGGGGGCCTGGGCATTGGAAGGGGAAGGTGAGGAGTATCTTTGGATAAGCTGTGGATGCTAAGGGCTCCTCTCACATGGAAATGGTGGTGTCATGGGGGTGGGGCCACCAGCTAAGTATGGGTTTCCTATAACAGCCTCTTAAGATGAGCCTGTGAAATCCCATCTGTTATAGGCTCTGAGAGGTGTGTCAGGGTGAGAAGGATAGAGACAGGTAAGTACACACTGGCAGTTAGGGTTCCCATACTTTTTTATCCTTGGCTTATTTTATCCCTAGGGTGCAAACAGCTATGGACAGCTTGGCCTTGGCCATAAGGAAGATGTGCTTTTGCCCCAGCAACTGAATGACTTCTGTAAACCCGGGTGTGTCAGGAGGATCACGGGAGGAGGGGGCCACTCTGCTGTGGTCACAGGTAACTTCCTTCAGGAGTATAGAGCCCCTAATTTTCTTATCTAAACATTTTCCCTTAGGGGGTCATGTTGCCATCTTTCAGCCTTTTGTATTTTGCAGAGGAAAACATTTTTGTGATGGAGCCAAGTTACCATCAGAGAATCCTAGATTGTCAGAGCTGAAAGGACTTCATATAAATGAGGTTCAGAGAGGATAACTGACTGCTTAAGATTACAAGACAAATTAGTGGCAGAGTTGCGACATGTATCACATTTTATACCATATATTGCTATTTAACTTTCACACATGATTTAGAAGTCTTTGCAATTAGATTGAATATTTCTTGAGAGCAAGAACTTTGTATTTTCCTTAATCTTCCCTCACAATACCTAGGATAGTACTTAACAAGTTCGACAAGTGCTGTAAAATTGCAAAAGAGGGCATATTGCATCCTGGTGAAGAACATGAGCTCTGGAATCAAACTGCCTGGGTTCAAATCCTGGTTCTGTTATTGATTTGCTATGTGGCCTTGGGCAAATTACTTAATTTCTCTGTGCCACAAGTTTCCTCTCTGTTCCACGGGGCTAATAATGGTGGATGAGCAGAATCAGAGTTAAAGGGCTGCAGTATGACTTTTGTGGGTCCTTGGCACTTTTGCCTTTGTGGACTCTTTCCTCTATGAAGAAATATTTAAGATTATATTTTACAACTGCATTGATATAAAGATTAATATAATTCAGGCTAGATTTAGTATTAGATATCATTTTGTTACATTTATTTTTTCTTATTTTAAAAGAATTTAAAATGAAAACATTTTTGTGGGCCTCTAAAAGTATTGTGGGCCCTGGGCACTGTGCCTAAAGGATAGTCAGCCCCACACATCCAGCTCTTAGAACAGTACTTGGCACATTCTACTGTTTGATGGTGGCTTTTATTGTTCCAGTAGACGCTCAATTTGGTGATTGATTGGCCACTGCTGTAGGACTTGGAGTTTCCATTTAGATATTAGATTTGAACCCCTTGGCCCTGTGCCATTTGGTCCAGAGCACATTAATATGCATGGCTGATTAACGTGAGGGGGAAAAAGTTATGAGTCTGTGACTCCAAATAATTAGTGAAATCCTTTTGCTCCCTCTGGCAGTTGTAATTTCTCCTATGCACGCTATCACCAAAGCTTTATCTTTTGCAGATGGAGGAAGCCTTTTTGTTTGTGGCCTGAACAAAGATGGGCAGCTGGGGCTTGGTCACACGGAGGATGTCCTGTATTTTACCCCCTGCAGATCCCTCCTTGGCTGTCCCATCCAACAGGTGGCCTGTGGCTGGGATTTCACTATTATACTCACAGGTGAGTTGACTCTTAAGTAAGTCTTTATCACCTCAAAGGCTTTGGGTGAGAAAAACGTGGTGGTGGGGATGCTTATTGAATGAAAGTCTGTCTGTGTTTAAAAACACATGCAAATGTTCTCTCTGCTTGTCAAGCAGAGCTTTAACAGTAAAGCTTTGGGCTGGAAAACTTTTGCCAGAGACTGGGGGAATGATCTAGATCGCTTTCAGTGGCCACTTTCTGTCCCAGAAGTTCATGTTAGCTGTGTGTCTGGGCTTGCCAGCCACTACTGCCAGCTAAGGGTTGCTTACGGGGCATTGTGGTGGGTTGTATGAGGAAATCAGAGGCTGCCAAAACAGTAATAGCAGCTTTTGCCCAAAGAGGAATTAAAAAAAAACATAAATAAACATGGCTGGGCAGAACTGTTCAGTCTCTGCGAAGGCAGATAGCAGAATAGGATGTAGAGGGTTATGGGCAAAGGGCTGATAGGATAATGCTCTTGGGAGCAGCTGGCAATAGGTACTTTGTCAGCTCATTTCTCCCTGGAAGCCGTTTTGACCTTTCTGTTCAGCTTTGCCCTGTCTAGCTTGCCATCCTGGATTGAAAGGACCATCTAGAGTTCTGACTGGGCTCCCTCTTTGTCACAGTCCTCTTGCAAGGGCATCTTCTGACCATGTCACCCCTGCCCCAAACCCCTGTGGATTCTCACAGGCATAGCTCAGACCCCAAGTGTTTAAGCATATGGCCTCCAGGTGCTCTTCCCACCAGTCCCTGTGGTTGCCTTGCCTTTTGTTCTCCACACTCCTCATACTTTCTTCCTAGTGAGACCAAGCAGTCCGTACTGCTCTCTGTCTGGAACAGCCCCTCAGCTCTTATCCCGTCTTTAGAACCCTGATCAGGTGTCACCGTCTCTCTTCTGCAGAGCGGTTCCGTCATGTGTGTTGAATTTGGTAGTAATTATTAGAATCTGAATAACAGCTCTCGTTTATGAAGTGCTCAGTGTGGGCCTCTGGAGAAGTTGCATGGAGTGAGCAGATAACGCTGTTTCCTGCTCATCTTGGGAACCGGTCATGAGAAAGATGCAGAGCAATCACACAGGTGGAGATCGCACTGCTGGGTTTTTACTGATAAAAGCTAGGTTGGAGACCTGGGTTAAGTGTCAGGCCAAGTGGTTCTGCTAACACTCCCCTGATCCAAGCCTACCCCCCAAACTCTGGGACTTCCTAAGGGGAAACGTTTACCATGTGTCAGCCCAGAGTGCCTGAGAAGAAGGTGCTAAGCCACACGTGTCCTGTTCCTTCTCCCAAACTCAGCAATTGGCTAGGTTACCTGCTGCCCCCCCCGCCCCCCATCCTCCGGAAAGCAGTGAGTATGGGGAAGGGCAGGGAGAAAGGCCTGGAAATTCCATCACATGGAGACCTGAAAAGTGGGAGATAAGTATCTTCTGCTCCCAACACCAGGCCCTGGGCTGAATGTTCTGCACAGCTCCTCTGCCGTTCATTGGGTGGTGTACTGGAGAGTCGGCGTGAAGCAGCCCTGTACCCACTGGTTTTACTCCTAGAGGGGTAAAAGCAAGGACTGTGGTTTGAATGTGCTGAAGCCCAGGGCCCCGCTTGCTCCTCTCACTCCCTGTGCTCTTGTCATCCCTCAGCATTTGCCCACTGGTCACAGATATCTTACTTCTGAGGTCTGTGATTTAAATATTTGTATTTTGCAGGAAATGGTCAACTTCTGTCATGTGGATCCAACTCCTTTGGCCAATTAGGAGTTCCTCATGGGCCTCGAAGATGTGTGGTTCCCCAGGCCATTGAGGTAAGGAAGGCACCTAATCTTTAGCTTGCCTGTGTCCTGTTAAAGCGTTTCCAGGGTATTAGAGTTATTCCTCCACAGACCAAAGGCTGGCTGGGTCCCTGAACACAAGCGAGGGAGTTAGAATTTAAGTTGAAAAACTCAAGTTCTTCTGGGAAAAATTAGGTTGAGAGGATGGATCTTATGAATGAAAAACCTCCGTTAGTTCTCAGACATGTAACTCTTTGTGAAGTAAAACAATACAGATAATATATCTTATAAAGACATTAATGGCATTTTACAATTCTAAAATTAGTGTTAGTGGGAACTATGTTAGAAACAGGTCCAGATAGAAGTGACTTGCCTGAAGAAACCAAGCCAGGTAAATGGTGTAGGCCAGTGCTGTCCTGTAGAAATATAATGTGAGCCACATGTGTAATTTAAAATTTTCTAGTAGCACTATTTAGAAAAGTAAAAAGAAACAGGTAAAACTAAGTTTTAAAACAATAGCTTTATTGAGATGTAATTCATGTACCATAAAATTTACCTTTTAAAAATTTATAATTCAGTGGTTTTTAGCATATTCATGGAGATGTACAGCCAGTCACCATTATCTAATTTTAGAACATTTTCATCACTGCGTACCCGATAGCAGTCACTTCCCATTCTCTCCTCCCCCAGCCCCTGGCAACTGCTACTCTGTCTCTATGGATTTGCCTATTCTGGACATTTTATATAAATAGAATTATGCAGTGTGTGGCCTTTTTTGTCTGGCTTCTTTCACTTCACGTGATGTTTTCAAGTTTCATCCATGTCGTGGCATGTAGATGAAATTAATTTTAATAATTTTTAAACTAGTCCAATGTATCCAAACTATTATTTCATTTTATATGCCACCAATATAAAACTTTGTTAATGAGCTACTTTATATTTCTATATTTTATACTAAGTCTTTGAGTTCTGGTGTTCCCTTTTTCCTTGCACTGTCTCTCACTTCAGTCTAGTCACGTTTCCAGTGCTCTGTAGCCACATGTAGTTAGAGGCTACCATGTTGAACAGCATGAGTGTCAGATAGGACTCCTGGCCCGATTTCAGAGCTCTTTCACTGATACTTTCACTCATACTTAAAATGTACACATTTGTGAGGATTATGTTGTAAGTGAATTTTTAAAGAAATTATGCTGGAATCTAAAATGAGTTCCACCACCTAAGCTGCTCCACTCATCTCTAATTTCCTTAAACTCTGACTAATAGTGGGAGCTCTATTTTCATTGGAAAGAGCTTGTGTCTGTTCCTCTCATCTTGCTGAATTCCACTTGATCTGTGGGGTATTATTTGGGGTCATGATTTCCGTGGGGTTTTAGTCCCTTTGGGCTGTTCAAACAAAAATACCAAAGACTGGGTGGCTTAAACAACACACATTTATTTCTCACAGTTGCGGAGGCTGGGAAGTCCAAGATCAAGGCACCAGCAGATTTGGTGAGGGCCAGCTTCCTAGTTCATAGAGTGCTGTCTTTTTGCTGTATCCTTACATGTCAGAAGGGGCAAAGGCACTCTCTGGGGTCTCTTTTATAAGGGCATCCATCCCTTTCTTAAGGGCTCTGCCCTCATGACCTAATCACCTCCCAAAGGCCCCACCTCTTAATACCCTCACACTGGGGATTAGGTTTCAGCATGTGAATTTCACGAGAGCACAAATGTTCAGTCCATAGCACGTGGCATGCACACACGTCTAGACTCCAGTCTCTGTTGTAGGAAGTGTTACAGCTTCCGATCGCAATAGATGGCTTTTTAAGAACCTACATATGAGTTATAATTAATTTAGCTTAAGTCACATGATTAAAGAAGACAGAGAGGAACATTAGTTAAGATATGTTGGATGATAGGATCAGAAGGTAAAAGCGTTTGGACAGGCTGTATCCTATAGAGCAATGGGAGGAATGTGCCAAAGTGAAATATGATACAAAATTCATTCATTTATTTAAAAGCAACTATTGTGTATAGGCGCTGTGATTAGGCAGTGGGGACAGAGGTGAGTAAGATCCGATCCTAGCATTTGAGTTCTTGTAGTTTAGTAATACATGTTAGCTATGGAAATACCTAAATGCATCACCATGTTAGAACTATGGTAGATATGATATATCTACCCCAAAGGGGGAGTACTGAACTCATTCTAGAGGAAATGCATCACCATGTTAGAACTATGGTAGATATGATATATCACCCCAAAGGGGGAGTACTGAACTCATTCTAGAGGAAGAGGGGGTGAGAACAGGCTTATGCTTAGTCTTGAAAGTTGAGTAGAAGTTTGCCTGGCTTGGGATAGTAGGTTGCACAGAGCAGGTACAAAAGCAGCACAGTCCAGACAGAAGGAACCCTGTAAGCGAAGGCATGGAAGCATAAAACAGGAGGGTTTGGGATACTGCAGCAGTTTACTGTGATTGGAATACAAGGAAGTGGTGGAAGTGCCACCGGGGAGCGGGCAGCAGGGAGGTAGTGTGACAAACGCTAAGTCCACTGTGTTAGAGAGGGTGGGATGGGGTGGTGCGGAGGATGGAGGGAAAGAGGATGACTCAGGAAACTCCTGCTGATAATCCAAAGAGATGATTCTGGCCCAAACTAAAGCAGCAGCAGTGGGGATGGAGAGGAAGGGCTGGAGGTAAGTGGTGTTGAAGAGATTGAATCCACATGTCAAGTCCCTCAGTTACGGTTTTTTTTTTTTTGAGGAAGATTAGCCCTGAGCTAACATCCACCACCAGTCCTCTTTTTGCTGAGTAAGATTGGCCCTGAGCTAACATCTGTGCCCATTTTCTTCCGCTTTATATGTGGGATGCCTGCCACAGCATGGCTCGATAAGTGGTGCTTAGGTCTGCTCCTGGGATCCAAACCGGTGAACCCCGGGCCACTGAAGCAGAGCCTGCGAACTTAACTGCTATGCCACCAGGCCGACCCCAGCCCTTCAGTTACTTTTGAAAAAAAAAAATTAAAAGAAAAATTTTAAAGGACGATATGTTCAAATTATTATTAGCAGTAAGATTTGGTCTTTCCCAAAGCTAATATGATTGTGGGCTGCATTAACAGAAGTATAGTCTCCAGAAGGAGGGAGACCAGAGCCCTGTCCTTTGTGCTGGTCAGGCTACATCTGGGATGTTGTGTTGTGGTGTGGGTTTGGTTCGTAAGCCCTAGACATTAAGATGAAGAAGACTGAGACCCTGCCCTTGAGGGCCTTAAAGTTTAGAAAGACACTGTGCACTGTAAATAAACAAATGTGGTAAAGCCCCAAAGGGGCTGTGATTGACGTATATACAGTCCCTTTAAAAGCGAGAGGCTGGGTCCCAAGAGCATGTTTAGAGGAGGGAAGCCAAGAAGGGTGAGGGAATTTGAAATCAGGTGGCAGCTGATGGAAGTGGGGTGTTGGGCCTAAAGAAGAGATATGTATTAGTTATCTATTGCTGTGTAATAAATTACCCCAGAATTTAGCAGCTTAAAACAACAAACGTTTATTGTCTCACAGTTTCTAAGAGTCAGGAATCTGGGAACAGCGTGGCTGGTCCCTCATGAGGTTGCAGTTGAGGCGTCAGCCGGGGCTTCGTGAGGTCTGCTGGAGGCTCTCCAGGCTGGTGGGACCACTTCAGCGGTCTCTCACCTGGCAGGCGGCTTCAGTTCCTTGCCAGGGGGGCCTCTCTATGGGACTGTTCAGACATGGCCTCTGGCTTCCCCCAAGAGTGATGGGGGAGAGAGAGAGGTCAAGCAAGAAGCCTCAGTGCCTTCTATCACCTAGTCTCTGAGCCGCTCATCACTTCCTTATCCTCTTCATTAGAAGCAAGTCACTAAGTCCAGCCCACACTCAAGGGGAGCAGAATAATGGGCACATCTTGAAGAGAGGAATCTCAAAGAACTTGAGAACCTATTTTCTTTTTGGTGAGGAAGATTGGCCCTGAGCTAACATCTGTTGCCAATCTTCCTCTTTTCTTTTTGCTTGAGGAAGATTGTTGCTGAGCTAACATCTGTGCCAGTCTTCCTCTATTTTGTATGTGGGATGTTGCCACAGCATGGCTTGATGAGCAGTGTATAGATCTGCACCTGGGATCTGAATTGGCAAACCCCTGGCTGCCTAAGTGGAGTGCACAAATTTAACCACTATGCCACTGGGAGGGCCCCGAGAACCTATTTTTAAAACCACCACAAGATGTCTGAGACAGGACATGACAACTGTCTTCACATATTTGGAAAGCACTGTCAGAAACTCTAGACAGAGAAGTTTGGCTCGCCTAAGGCGATAAATGGAGCTGTGCAAAGATGAACAGGCACCTGGGGAGGTGGTGAGCCGTGTCACTGGAAGTAGGTGTTTGGGGGGGGTTAGACAACCACATGGTGGGTGTATGGAGGGGTGTCTGGCATTGGATGGAGAGTGGACTAGCTAGAGCTCAGCAAACTAGAACCCTTGGTAAATAAAGTTTTATTGGAACACAGCCATGCCCATTCATTTCCGTAGTTATTGTGTATGGCTGCTTTTATGTTACGGTGGCAGAGTAGAGTAGAGTGACCGAAGACGTATTGCCTGCAAAGTCTATCTGGCCTTTTACAGAGAATGTTTGCCAGCCTTGGGCTGGATGACCTTGCAGGTCCCTCCCAGCCCTGAGAGGCATTGTGATGGGGTATTTTTAAAAGACTTTTGTCTTTTAGGGACACATGTGCAAGTATTTATGGATGGAAATATTGGGGGTTGGGAGCTCTAAACCAATCAGACACCTGATGAGGGCCGTGCTGCCTTGGATTTGGGCGTGAGTTATATAACATTTTGTAGATGGCTGATTCTGAGATCTCCACCCCTTTCTTTGTTTTGACAGCCCCTGAGAGAGAAGGTTGTTAGTATTGCTGCTGGACTGAGGCACGCTTTAGCTGCTACAGGTGATCATTTTGCTTTTGTTTTTTAAATAGGCATGTAATAAGGAGAAACAGCTTTATGAAAAAAAATTTTTTTAAGTTCTTTTTAAAAAAATTTTATTGAGGCCACATTGGTTTGTAACATTGTGTAAATTTCAGGTGTACATCATTATATTTCAGCTTCTGTATAGACTGCATCGTGTTCACCACCAAGTCTAGTTTCCATCCGTCACCATACATTTGTGCCTCTTTACCCCTTTTGCCCTCCCCGACCCTCTTCCCCTCTGGTAGCCACTAATCAGTTCTCCTTATCTATGTTTTTGTTTGTTTGTTTATCTTCCACATATGAGCAAAATCATACTGTATTTGTCTTTCTCGGTCAGACTTATTTTGCTTAGTACAATACCCTCAGGGTCCGTCCATGTTGTTGCAAATGGCACGATTTCATCTTTTGTTTATGACTGAGTAGTATTCCGTTGTGTGTGTGTGTGTGTGTGTGTGTGTGTGTGTGTGTGTGTGTGTATGTATATAGTGTATAAATATAGGGTATAAATATATAGTGTATGTATCGTGTATATTTATATATGTATCTCACATCATCTATATCCATTCTTCAGTTGATGGGTACTTGGGTTGCTTCCACATCTTGGCTATTGTGAATAATGCTGCAATGAACATAGGAGCGCATGTATCTTTTTGAAATAGTGTTTTCATAGAGAAACAGAGCTTTGGAAGAAATAAACTTTAAGGAGTAATTTGGAGTGTCCTGCTGGTTGCAGTTCTGATTAAGAGGAGGGGACCTAACACAGATGTCATGTGGGAGGCGGGAGGAAGGAAATGAAGTTTTTAGCTCTTTCTTATGTTCTAGCCATGGTGCTTGGTTCTCCTGATTTAATTACTACCTCATTTAATCCTCACCACTGCGCAGTGATGTGAGTTAAAGTTCTCCATATGAAGAAACTGAAACTGAGGTCTGGAGAGGCTGATGCACTGTCCACGGTTACACAAGGGAGTAAGGTAGCAAAGGTAGGGGTCAGAGTCTAGGATGGTCTGGATTCCAAGCCCAAGACCCACATTCTTTGCTGTAAACTGCACTGCTTTCCTAGTGGATTTTAGCGTTTATTAATTTAAAACCTTCAAATAAGCTTGTCTCCTGAACCATGAGAGGGTGACGGCTGTGGGGCTGATGCTGTGCAAGGTGGAGGGTGGAAAGTGGGGAGGTGGTGGGTGTGGATGAGCGATGACCCTTCTTTTTCTCCCTGGCTCATTGTTCTGCTCCCACTCCTGTGGGCTGAAGGACAGCTCTGATGGCTGTGGCAGCCGAGGCTCAAGTGCTTGGCGAGTCCAGCTGTGGAGTGGGGAGAGAGGAGGAGGCGAGGAAGAGGCTGGTGCAGCGCTGGGCTGATGGTCGCCTGGGGTTTAGTGTTGATTATACTTAAAAAAAAAGTTTAACTTTTTATTTTGAGATGATTGTAGATTCACCTGCAGTTATGAGAAATAAAATAGAGATCTCATGTACTCTTTTCCCAGTTTCTCCCAACGGTAATATCTTGTGAAACGACCGCGCAGCAGCACAACCAGGATGTCTTGATACAGTCAAGATACAAGAGTTTCATCACACAAGGATCTCTCTTGTCGCTCTTTCATAGCCACACCCACTTCCTACCTATCCCCACCCCATTCTTAGCTCCTGGCGACCACTCTTCTGTTCTCCAACAATAATGTTGTCATTTCAACAATGTTATATAAATGGTATCATGCAGTACACAGCCTCCTGGGCTTGGCTGTTTTGCTCAGCATGATTCCTTGGCAATTTGTCCTAGTTGTGTCAATAATTTGTTCCTTTTTTTTTTTTTTTTTTGTAAGATTGGCACCTGAACTAACAACTCTTGCCAATCTTTTTTTTTTTCTGCTTTTTCTCCCTCAATACCCCCAGGACATAGTTGTATATTTTAGTTGTGGGTCCTTCTAGTTGTGGCAAGTGGGACACTGCCTCAGTGTGGCCTCATGAGCAGTGCCATGTCTGCGCCCAGGATCCAAACCAGTGAAACCCGGGGCCTCCAAAGCATTCAAACTTAACCACTTGGCCATGGGGCCAGCCCAAATTTGTTCCTTTTTATTGCTGAGTAGTATTCCATTGTATAGATATACCACTGTATTAGTTTAGTAGGGCTGCCATAACAAAATACCACAGATTGGGTGGCTTAAACAACAGGAATTTATTTCTCACAGTTAAGGAGGCTAGAAGTCCAAGATGAAGATGCTGTGAGGGTTGCTTTGTGGTGAAACCTTTCTTCCTGGCTTGCAGATGGCTGCCTTCTCACTGTCTCCTCACATAGTCTTTCCTCTATGATGTCTCTTCCTCTTGTAAGGACACCAGTCCTATCAGATTAAGGCCTCGCTCTTCTGACCCGTTCAACTTTGGTTACTTCCTTATAGGTCCCATCTCCAAATACAGTCACCTTGGAGGTGAAGGCTTCAACATATGAATTTTCAGGGCACACAGTACAGTGGGTAACAACCACAGTTTGTTTAACCAGTCACCCACTGAAGGATCTGGTTGTTTCTAGTTTTTGGCCATTAAGAATAAAGGCATAAACATTTGTGGACAAGTTTTTATGTGGACATAAATCTCCATTTCTCTGGGATAAATGCTTAGGAGTGTGATTGATTGCTGAGTTGTATGGTGGCGGTTACCTTTCCTTAAGCTGCAGCTTCTCTTAGAAATTAGCAGGGCTGTAGAGTTACCCATCATTGGTTAACTTGCCCCTTTCTTGCGAAATTTCTGTAATTGCTAGTTATGTGTACATTTCTGTCCAGTTACAAAGCAGCACAGTTTACATCATGTGTTTGATAAACTTAATTGTAAGTCCTCCCCTCCCCTATTTAATCTGTAAATATTTCTGCATGCAGCTCTAAAAAATAATGACTTTTTCTGAAAATACCGTCATCTTACCTACAAGAAATTAACATTAATTCTGTAACTTCGTCCAATATCCAGTGTTTAAATTTCCCTGATTGTCTCAAAAATATTTTTTTTACAGTTTGTTTCAATCAGGATCTGAATTAGTCTACACATTGCACTTGGTTGATATGTATCTCAAGTCTCTCTCTTTTAAAATATTCATTTATTCCTTTTAGTTATTGTGATAAAATACACATAAAATTTACCACCTTAACCATTTTTAAGCCTGCAGTTGAGCGGTAGTAAGTACATTCACATTATTGTGCCGCCATTACTACCGTCCATCTTCAGAACTTTTTTCATCTTGCAGCACTGAAGCTCTCACTCCACTAAAGAGTCCCTCCCCGTTCCACCCTCTCCCCAGACCCTGGCAGCCACCGTTCTACACCCCTCATACAGCTAACTCATATAAGTGAGATCGTACAGTATTTGTCTTTTTGTGGCTTATTTTACTTAGCATAATGTCCTCGAGGTCTATCCGTGTTGTAGCATATGTCAGGATTTCCTTCCTTTTTGAGGCTGAATAACATTTCATTGTATGTATATACCACATTTTGCTTATCCAAGAGACACTTGCATTGCTTCCATGTTTTAGCTGTTGTGAATAATGCTGCTATGAACATGAGTATACAAATATCACTTTGAGATCTTGCTTTCAGTTCTTTAGGAAATATACCCAGAAGTAGAATTGCTGGATCATATAGTAATTCTATTTTTAATTTTTTGAGGAACTGCCATACCATTTTACATTCCCACTAACAGTGCACAAGGGTTCCAAATTCTCCACATCCTCACCAACACTTATATTCTGTTTTTTTTTGTTTTTTTTAATAGTAGCCAACCTAATGAGTATGAAGTGGTATCTCATTGTGGTTTTGATTGCACTTCCCTAGTGATAGTGATGTTGAACATCTTTTTGTGTACTTATTGGCCATTTGTCTATTTTCTGTGGGGAAATGTCTATTCAAGTCCTTTGCTCATTTTTAAAACAGATTGTTTTTGTTGTTGAGTTTTAGGAGTTCTCTATAAATTCTGAATATTATTTATCAGATATCTCATCTCTTTTAATCTATAAATTCCTTTTCATCTTTCTTTTTTTCCCTTGAAAGTTATTTGTTAAAGAGATGTTAAGTTTTGTTTTATTTCAACACTGTGTTTTGCTCACATTGTGCTCATCACTTACAATTCACAAAGCAGGCTAGACTGTTTACAGCCTAAAGGACTATTGGTTATAGGATACTTCCAGAGGAACAGAACCTTAATGTTGCCATTGGGTGATGGATTGTAGTTACACACATCTGACTATAGACCCAATGTATAAAATTTCATCTACACATTTATATGAGGTTCAGAACATGGGTACATGAATTAGCTTCAGTGGATATGGAAATAAGAGGCCATTCCACTGAAATAATGGCTATTAAGAAGCTATCTTGCAGTCATAAATATGTATTTATTTGGCAATTAGGAATGTCCAAGTCCATGTTGGTATAGTAGAAAAGGCAGTACATTAGGTGTTAGGAGAGCTGAGTCCAGTATTTTCTCTGCTACCAGCTCCCTGTCTGACCTTCGACAAATCGCATGCCCTCTTCAGGGCTCAGTTTTCTCATCTAGTTAATGTGAGGAATGGACTTGATAATCTTCAAGATTCTTTCCCACTCGGTCTGGAGTCCGAGTTGTCCTTTCAGGTTAATCATGAACAAGGTGTCATTCTAGTTGACTCTGCAGGAGTGTCCTGGAAGTTTTTGGAGGGAGTTTTATATGTTGGAATTTTCTTTGATGGTCTTCCATTGCCCTGAAAGTTGGGCTTGTGATTGGCGTGGCGGTCATCCTTATGACCAGTCATAGGGCCCCTTGAAGCAATAGGCTTCTCCATAATATGCATGTTAACTGAGAATGAATTGAGAGTCTCCCATAGAGTGCAGTTCAAAGAACAATCTGGTCTTATCTGGATAAGCATTTTCTCTTTTTTCTCTTCTGCTCCATTGGGAAGCAAGTGGCATCGTGTTCCAGTGGGGCACTGGCTTGGCATCATCTGGACGGCGGTTGTGCCCTGGGGAGACTCTCCCACTGTTTTTGACAGCAAAGGAACCAAGCAGAGTGACAGGTGAGGCCCTTATTTCTTCTGAGTTCTATATTTATTCCTTGTCAAGAAGTAGAGACACAGGCATGCAGAAAATGGGTAAATGGAGTTTTGCTATTGTTGTTTCTTGGTCTCTCTGTCTTAACTCTCTCTGTTGGTTGCTCTGTTAGTCTTGCTGGGATTTTTGAGGGCCCAGTAAAAGCGTTCCTCTTTGCTGCCAGAGTTTGGAACTCATTGAGAGAGAGATGCGAGTCAAGTAGGTGGGGATCAGAATGCTAGCTCCAGAACTGTTAAAAGGTAGGTTGGAAGATGTGACTTAGGTGTTTGGAAGTAATGTATAGCTACAGAGAGCCTTTAAATTCTGGCTCCTGGATGGAACTCACCCACCAGGCACTGGAGCAGCTGCGTAGTCGGCCCTGCTAAGCTTCCTGCACAGCTGAGGACAATGAGGAGGCACCCTCTCCACAGGCAGGCACATCTCACAGGGAGAACCCAGAAGGACTGTCTCACGTGTGCAGTTCCTTCTCCTCAGGGGAAAGCAAGTGTGAGCAAGAATGTAGAGAGAGGGCCTGGGAGTGTTCCCCTAGGGAAATCTCTCCATAGGGCACACGAGGAGTAGGTAGTAGGTATTCTGCCTGTGGGTCTGTGGGTCAGTTAGCCTATAGGGCTGTCTCTTTTTCTCTGTTTCACTCTGGGACTCAGTCTCTCTCTCTCTTTCTCCCTCCCTCTCCCTCTCTGTCTCTTAGCTGCTCTCTCCCTCTGCTCTACACTCTTCGTGGGCCTTTCTCTCTCTGGATGGAGCACCATGTCTCTGTCTCTCCTCTTCTCCCTGTCTTCCTCTCTCACTCTTACTTTGTACCACAGGTACTGAGGATTGGCTGAAGGAAGAACCTCCACAGGAAACCTCTGCTCTCCTCTAGCTCAGAATGAAGGAGGGATTTGTGAGGGTGGTGGGAAGGGGGGAAGGAAAAGGGAGGGGTAAGCCTCAGTGGAGTGAAGCACAGGATGTCGGGATTATTCCGATTTTCTTAAGTCCTGGAGGCTCTCCTTCAGCTGGGGTGAGGTTAGCCGCCCTGAAGCTCATGGGTTGAGTTGGGGGGGTACTCAGAGGAGGAGAAAGGGTGCTGGATGCTGGACCGAAGTCCACTTCACATGACACTGGAAACATTCATAATATGAACTCCTGTTTCCCAAATATTTTTTCCTGCCTCACCAGGGTATTCACTGCTCCCTGGGCATATCCTCCTTTCTCATTTTTCTCTGTGCCTAGGGGCAAGTTGTTACCTCTGCCTCTTCATTCTTGTTGTCCCTGCAGAAATCCTGATAATTTTTCAAGGCTTAGCTCAGATACAGCTTTCTCAGTAAAGACTCTTCCCTCTTCTTGCCTCTGTTGCCTTTTCTTCGTGTGCATGGACAGCACAGGGTGTTATGTTATTATGAATTGATTATATGTTTTCCCACACTCCAAAGATTATGAGCTTTTTAAGGGCAGGAACTGTGTCTACTTTCTGTTTTAGCACAAGACCTGTAACTAGAAGGAATCAGAAATGTTTTGATTTGATTTGATTGTAACGACTTATTTGGCATCTGCCTGGGGCACAGCTTAGGTTCAGGGCTGATTTGGAGGAGTTTTCTGATGAGACATTAGAATGGATCACGAACTTCCTGCCCTCAAAGCCTTTCACTTTTCCTTCTTCCATCTTTACTCTGTCATGTAGGTTCCGGACCTGGGACCCTGGGTGTCCTTTCCTCACTTGGCCACCAGGGGCCCAGGGCTTCCTCTCTGGTGAATGTGGTGGAAACCTTTGTTTTGTCCCTTCCTCCTTCTACAGGATACTTGAAGGTGTGAGGGGCATTTTATTAAGACACTCATTAACTAAAAGAAGTGCCAGAAAGAAGAATTACAGAGTAAGACTATTTCTTCACATGCTAGACCAGGTGACCACAACTTCTAGCAGAGTCGATCAGATTATACTTCGTCAGTGAAGGCAGGTAACTAAGGGAGGAAAAGTGCTGGATTTGGAGATGGAAGGCCAGTTCAAATTCTAGTTCTGCGGTGTGTTGTTAGAAGGCCTGGGTTTGTGTTTCAGTGCCTGCCTGTGATGGCTGAATGTATGAGATGTCGTCACTTCTAGGCCAGTCAATGGACAGAGCTAGGAAATATACATGTACAGACACATATTTATATCTATATATAACCTATATCTATTTATCGATCTCTACTAGAAACCATGAGTTTACACTGATTTCTCCAGTTAAAATCCAACGTTGCATGGTCAAGTCCAGCCTTCCACCTTTCTGTGTCTGGACCTTTCCTCTCCTCTCTGATAGTGAGAAATTTGCCTCCTTTATCCTCAGTACATTTACTTTTTTGTTCAACCCCCTGGTACGTAACCAGTCTCTCTACCATGCCGCCTATCTTCTTGGCCAGTGCCGCTGACTCAGACCTTTCTGTACTGGCAGAGTTTCTCCCCAAGCCCTGGTGGTGTTTCTTGAGTTCCTTCTCTGCCTAGTTTGTTCTGTTATAAATGTAATTTCAAAAGAAATTAATTTTTTTGTAGGCCTAGAGGATTCTAAGGCGACATGTGTTGTTGCTGGCTCAGATCACTCAGCTTCATTGACAGGTGGGTACCCGCTCTTTCAGGTTAACGTGCCATCCAGAATTCTGTAGGTTTCTGCCTCAAGTGGTGCTATCAGGACACAGAGAGAAGAGCATAGACTTTGGAGTCAGAATTCTGATGCCACCATTGGTGTGATCTTAGGCAAGTCACTTTACCTTCCTGAGACTGTTTCCTTGTGTATAAAATACCTTGTGGGTAGTTTTGAGAATTAAATATGCAAATACATGTAAAGCACTCACATGAAACATAGGCTCACGTCCTTCCCCTGAGTTTGTTTTCTCAACTACCATAGGGATGAGCGTATCTTCCTCTCAGGGTAATTGTGACTGTCCAATCATATAACCAACAGTAGATCTATATCTAATGTATTGTGATCTTATCCATTAAATGAGTTTCAGTGTCTAATATAACTCTCTAAGCTCTCTGTCTATCTATTCTCTCTAGCTGTTTAATCTCAAACTAACCTATTTTATCCACCTGTATCCTTCTGATCCATTTATCTATCTCTCTGTTTGCTCTCTTTGTATTTATCTACTCTATTTTATTTACTTAACTGTATATCTCTATTTTTATTTATCTTTCATCCTTATATCTTTCATTCTAGTCTGTGTATCTATCTCTCTAAATCTAGTTTTGTTTATATTTCTCTAATCTATTTTATATTTTTCTATATTTCTCTTGTTTATCTCTATTCCGTCTGTTTTTCTTTCTCACCCTCTATCTTTTTGGCTGTGCATCCATCCATACGTTTGGCACACCCAGCCGATGCAGTATAAACTTTCTAGTGACAATGCAGCATTTTCTTGAAAGTGAAGGTTCTGTCTTCCAAGGCCTAGCTTGCCCTGACCCCTGCTGGTGGACAGGAGACAGTGGCTCTGAGAGATTTGTTTTGCTAAGACCTCTCACACGGAGTTGAATGGTTTACATTTTTTAAGCAAAGGGAAATGACTTTCATCCTTAGTGTTTTCAGTGTTTTATGTGGCTGGTATTAAGGTGTGTACATAATATATGTAAATTAGTGATGGCCTGCATTCCTCAACATCATATTTGCCGTGCAGCCCAACTCAGAAGCTGCATTGTCTCTGGAGTATGAGAGCCATAATGTGAGAATTTAAATAGTTTACAAATTCTGAGCTATAGATAATTTATTTAATGAATTTAAAACAACCAAAGAACAAAAGAAATACCTACTTTTAGCCTATGTTTCATATGAAGTAGATTTATATATATGTGAAAAGGGTTGAACTGAAATGAATGCCAGCTATAAGGGACTCCACTGGTCCCATCTCTCCTTTTAGAGGAAGGACTGGAGGTCCCAGGGTGAGAAGTGACGTGTTCATGCCCCACAGTCAGTGAGGGTTGGGCAAGGCATTCTTTTCTGAGAGTAAGGGCAGACTAAGATGTTTCTATGCTGTTCTAATTAATTTGAAATGGCTGCATACGTAAACCTAGAGACTCTCTAATTTCTAGCTAACGTCAGTCTCTTCGAAAATCTTGTAATCAGTAAAGTTATTTATTCATATGTGGAGCACTTCTATTATGGTGTTTTTAAAACATAGATGTTGAATTTTTGTTTTATTGAGATGTAATTTATATATAAAATTCACCCTTTTAAAGTGTACAATTTAGTGATTTTTAGTATATTCACAAAGTGACTTGATTTTTGGTATTTTGAAAGTGACTTAAAAATTGTCAAGATTAATATCCCTCTTTCCTGGTCAAGTTCAAGCTGTTACACAGTGAATTTTGTTCAGTGCCCTTTAGACCTTTCCTCTGGAGTTGTAGATTATGTAACTATTTGGCATTGCCGCAGAATTTAATTTTGCCTGCTGATGCAACAGTGTAATGATCCGCATGTGGAAGACAGTTTGTCTTTGCGAAAAGGTGGTTTAGACTTACTAAGATAAATGAAGGCTCATTGCAGACACAGGCTCATCGTCAGTGGCATTTTGGTAAGCTAACCAGTCCATTTCATGGGTTGAGACTTTGGTGAGGGGCTCCTCTGCCCTCCTGTAAGGGGTCCTCATACTTTGCATACCCTGGTGAAGTCCAGGGAGATTGCCCTCTCTCTGGGCATGAAATACACTAAATTCACTTCATAGAACTGCAGAATGTCAGCGCTGCAAGGTCACCTGGGTGACAAAAAGGCTCTACTGATTTACGCTCCCTCATTTTAGACTTGATGAGACAGAGGCCCAGAATGTGAAGGGATGTGCCCAATGTCAAAGAGTGGTTGAGTAGCAGATGTAGAACTTGAACCCTGAATCCTGGCCTAATGTCCTTAGATACTGTTTGACTTTTGATAAGTTTTTGAGAATATACCAGACTGCCCTAGGGCAAGCAATACTGTGAAGCTTTATTGGGAGGTCACACAATGCAGGGAAGTGAAGACCTGGCTTCTAGTTCTGCTTGACTCCTTATTGGCCATGTGATCTTTAAAGGCATTTAACTTCTCTGAGCCTTGATTAATTTATCTTCAGAGGAGTGCTGTCTAGTACAAATGTAATGTGAGCCACATTTCAAAAAGTAAAAAGAAGTGGTGAATTCATTTTAATATTTTACTTAATCCAGTATATCCAAAATATTATTTCAATATGTAATCAATATGAAAATTATTAATGAGCTACACTCTTTTTGGGTTTTATTTGCATTGTCTTTGCAATCTGTTTTGCCTTTTTTGGTCTTACAACACATCTCAGTTTGGACTAGCCACATTTCAAGTGTTCAGTAGCCACTGTGTATGCCGTGTGCTGCATAGGACAGTGTAGAATCTTAAATGTTAGGGTTGGAAAAGCGCTTAGAGGCCATCCAAGGAGTCACAAACTGTAGGTTCATCGGCCAAATTGTAGCCCTTGGCCCCATTTTGTTTGACTTCCAGTTAAAAAATTTTTTGGATGTAAATTCCTGGAGACAAGTGTGTGTGCCTCTTGTTTGCCAGAGTCGCTCACCTGTCTGTCTTGTTACCACTGTCATCAGATCGTCTGCCCTTCTAGATCAACCACCCTCTCCTGCAGTTTCCAGCTGGTGAAACTAAGGCATGGAGAGGAAATGATTTGCCCAAGGTCAGTAGCTAGTTAGCAGATCCAGGAATAGAGCCAGAGTCACTTGACTCTGAATTTGCTCTCTCTCTTCCTATTAAACCGCAATGTCAGTCAGTCACATTCCTGCTTATATCACAGAATTATTGTGAGGGTCAGATGAGCCAAAGCGCCACACGGATGGGCTGTGGCAGTGTTGTGCTTTCTGCTGAACAGGGCATGTAGTAAAGTAAGCTTATGCTTGAAAAGTTTGTTTAAATAATGTGTCTTTTAACCTGTTATTTTTAAAAGTTAATATATTTTTTCCTAACAAAAGGTAATGCAAACATGTATTTTAAAAATGTAGAAAATAGTGAAACATATGTCTTGCAAATGGTAGATGTTAAATAAATATTTGTTGAATGGATTAATGAAGAAATAAACTCCCACATTCCTATTCCTTGACAAACTACTAAGAACATTTGGCCTTGTTTCCTATTTACAGAATTAAAAAAAAATCGTGTATGTTATGCGATACGTGAGTTTTGTATCTTGCTTTGCTCGACTCAACATTGTAGCATATGAGTAATACAACCTCTTTTAACCCCTTTTTGTTCTGACTTGTATTATCTTCCATCATTTTGGACTAATGTTCCTTCACCTCTCTTGTTCCCCTCTGTTGAAGATGCAGGAGAGCTGTATGTTTGGGGAAGCAACAAACACGGGCAGCTGGCTTCCCAGGCTGCTTTCCTTCCTGTGCCCCAGAAAATAGAAGCACATTGTTTTCAGCATGAAAAGGTCACTGCCGTCTGGAGTGGGTGGACACACCTAGTTGCTCAGACAGGTGAGAGAGCAGAGAACTTGTGGTTGGCAAGAGCAGCTGGGGGACAGCTGTCTCAATAGCCCTGGGTGCTCGGGATCAAGTAGGTTGGTTTTTACTGATGAAAAGCTTGAAGGGCTGGGAAGGGGAGGACCTGGGATGTAGTTCTGCAATTGTTGTGTGGGTTAGGTTAACTCCTTCGGGCCTCAGAGCCAGGAGGCTTTGAGAAGGAACCCATGGCAGCAAGCATCACCCGGAAATTCTCCAGGGTGTTGAGGCGTCTTTGCTGTGTCAGAGCTGAAGGGATGACTCTGTTTGCATTTCTGCCTGAGTCTAAGTTAAAGGCGTCAGAAACTGTGAAGTTAAAGATAAATATTTCAAGAGTGAGGCAGGAGCATTGCTTTGAATCGTAACTGACATATTTTGATTGAGATCTTTATTAACAAACTCTGTACATTGATTCAGACATCCAGAGGTTCCCTCACATGTTACCTTACTGTGCCATGCCATGCAGATTCTGGCATCTTTATCTTTTCTTAAGACTTCATGTAGTTCTTGTCTTTTCTGAGGGCAGTTCTCCTTTCCTGGTCTTCGTATTCCTGACTTTGTTCTGGGGGTTGTTTCCTTGCGGCCTCTCTTGTTCCCTGCCTTCCTAGAGCTCCTGCTGACTTCCGCAGCCTTTCCCAGACAGGCAGTCTGTAAATCTTAAGATCTATTATAGTGTCAAGGCCGTCTGAACTTCATGGGTTCTCGGGAGTCCCCTGGACTGCTCTTGGCCTGCTTGTTAGCTATACCCAGACCTCTGGACTCCCACATACCTGGTGACTGTTATTCCAGTACTTTCTGGCTTTTGTGGGTTTTCAGGTCAGCTTCAGTTATCTTTGGTAAGTCACACATACCACACATGTGAACACACAGACATAGACTTACGAGTATTCATATCTATGATGCTTTTAATTGGTCTGTAAAAGAAATTTTACGATCGTTTTGGGACAGAGGCCTGTATAACAAAGGTGTATAGTAAACTTTCCATGTTTACCACTTCAGAGGATGCTTTAAGGAAAGTTTCATTCGTTCGGAGGAAAATCATGACTTTCCTCAAAGAGGTTCAGACTGTTTGAATATTGGGACTATCCACAGAAATTTTTCTTAAAGAGACTCACTGAGCATAGTAGCTGCTTATTTGTATAATTGTTTCTTTTTTTATTGCTGTAACGTTGGTTTATAACATTATATAACTTTCAGGTGTACATTGTAATATATTTCGAATTCTCTGTAGATTACATCATGTTCATCACCCAAATTATAATTATAATCCATCACCACACATTTGTGCTGTATAATTGTTAATCTCTCTTTTCCTGCAGAGAGTGAGCTCTGTGAGGGAAGGCACCATATTAGTCTTGTTCACTTCTGTGTCTCCACTGCCTAGCGGAGAATATATTCGTTTCCTGCATTAAACTGTTTCTGGTTAAAAAGAGACTAAACGTACTCAGATGCATTTGAGTCAGCGTAGACAGCTAGGACTTCTGACCTCTTTCCTTGGCCTCACTGGTTCATGAACAGAAGACTTCAGTTTGTCAGTTTGGATTCAAGAGTCCAACCAAATCAGTTACTGTTTATAGGGAACCTATTGAGCGATGTGCTAAACCTTGGAGAAACAGAGGAGGAAAGACATGGGCCGTGTCCTTCCACTAGAATGTGCAGACAGGCTTAAGTCTAAGAATATAGAGATGAAAGACTTTACCATCCATCCACCCATCATACAAATGATGAGGATCTGTTTATGTACCATGCCTCATACTAGATACAAATCCTGCCCTCCAGGAGCCCACTGTCCACTAGTGGAGACAGACCTGTGATCAAGTTTCAGTACATTGCAGTCTGAGATGTGCAAGAACAGAGGTAAGTGCAGCATGCAGAAGTAGCATAGAAACTAGCAGTAGTGTGAGTAATTGGGTGTTAACAGGTAGGCGTTTCATGGTTAGTCAGCCTTCAAAGAATTGCAGTGCAGTAAAATGCACTTACTACCAAGTCATAGTGAGTATGGTTGAGTCTGTCAGTAAACCCTTTGCCTAGTTAGGTAGCTGACTAATGAAAGACATAAAGATGCTGCTCCTTTGATTCTAGCTTTGAAGCATTGTAACCGACGCTGATTTCCACGTCTGGGCCAATGGCCCAGCCCTTGGGGCAGGAGGTTGGAACCCACGTCCCTGATACTGTGTGAGTCACTCCAGCTGCTCTGAGCTCAGCTTCAGGTCTCCACCTCCACTTGAGAGTGATTTTTTGGTAATGTTTCAGCTATTTAATTAACTTGTTAATTCAGATCACTTGTTTATGTACTTTTTCACTTTCCCCCTTCTCCTAAGTCCAGAATTGTTCAAAGCTGGGATGTTTGAGTGCCCTGGTTATTGTACTGAATTTTGGGTAAATGAGCGTGTCTTGCTGCTTAATTCACCAATTTTGTGCTCCCTCTAGCAGCCGTGGAAGCCTTTGCCCTAGCCCAGTATCATTGAGAAGAAACACCCAGGTCTTCTAGTTTAATCAGACGCAGCTGCTCATATTAATTGGAACAAGATTTGCTTACAGGGTCAGAAGCAGCTCATTAGTGGAACAAGGAGTTAGTTGACTCTAGTTGTTTTCACAAGCTCTGGTGGTGGATTGTTCCTGGGACCTACCTATAGGCCACATCAGCACGGAGGCTGCTCTGTCTCATTCTGGAAGGCATTAGTTGTGTGATATTGATTAAAATTGATTAAGAGTTTATGCACAGTGACCATATATCTGTCCAGTAAGATGGGATGGGATGGGATGGGTTAGTCCCTAGACCAGTGATTTTCAACCACAGGTGATTTTGTCCCCCAGGGGACATTTTCAATGTCTGGGGACGTATTTGGTTGTCATAACTGGGGTGTGCTACTGGCATCTAGTTGGTAGAGGCCAGGGATGCTGCTAAACATTCTACAGTGCAAGGGCAGCCCCCACAACAAAGAAATACCCAGCCCCAAGTGTTAGTTGTGCCAAGATTGAGAACAGCTGCCCGAGACTGACATCCCCCGTGGTAGCTGCTTAGCTAGGACAGTTCACAAGGTATCAGAATAACTTTACAGTTTTCTGTATGGGAATCTGGGATGCAGTCTGCTCTCCCTCTTCAGGAGTCTGGTGCCTGCCTGCAGTGTTTGCAGTGGAAAAATACTTTTCTCTGTTAGTCAGAGGCACTTGGAAAAAGTCCAAGAGAACCTGTTCTAATCTGGGAAAGTTGGCAAGGGTACCTGTGTCTCAGGCTGATGGAGCTGCATTCTAGAAACCTTTCCCAAGCTGCTTAATGTCCCTGACCACTGTTCTCAGGAACTTCATGGGACTCCTGGGTGACTTTATCCAGGCTCAGTGACCTGCAGCTGTCTCATCTGAGCTTCATGATTTCCTGGCCTGAGGTGCTTCTAGTGAGAGTTGTATGGCAGACCTGGGAGCCTTCCTAGTTTCATGACCTTGGTCACTTAAATCACTTCGCCTGTCCAGGCCTCAATTTCCCTGTCTCTCGAGGAGGATATTAAAACCTACCTGCATTCTACATAGGACTGCTTGTGAACTTCAAATGAATAAATCTGGGAGAGAGATCCCGGCGAATTGTAAAATGCTGTCCATACATACGTGAGGGGTGCCTGAGGTTGGGGTATGTTAGTATGTTAAGGCGTTAGCTGTTGCTTTTAGAAAGACTTCTATTTCAACGAGGCCTGCGCAGAGCTTGAGACATACCAGCTTCTCCCCTGAGGGCTTGAGCTGGCCAGGGATGCGATGCTCAATATCCAGCTCTGACAGGCAGTTTCCTAAAGTCTTTCACTTATGTGCAGCCAGCAAGTGGTTCTTTTATATTATCAAAAATTTGGAAGATCTTCGTGGCCTTATAGGTCACCTTCCTTGTTAAATTCTCTGTTGTTCCTCCGTGGTGTTCGTCCCAATTTGTAATTGTATGCATCTCTTTGTATTCTTGTTTGTTTAATGACTAGACTGTAGATTCCCTGAGAGCAGTGTCTGTTTTGTTCCTGGCTGTATCCCTAGCACCTGGCACAGCCCTGGCACACAGTAGGTGATTAGTCACTAATTGCTGAATGAGTGAATAAATGACAAGGTAAAGAGGAACATGGGCTTTGAAGTCACACAGGCCTGGGTTTGTATCTCAGCTCTGTCAGCTTCCTGATTGTGTGGTTGTGGCCAGCTCTACCTCTCTCCAGCTCCATTGCCACCACTGTAGTTCAGGCTACTGTCCCCTCTTTCCTGGATCCTGCAGGGGCCTCTGACTGGTGTCCTCCTTTTCTCACATCCACTTCCTCTCCCATCCAATCTGTTCTCCATATCTCAGTTGGAACATCTTTTCAAACCATTGTGTCACATTCCAGAGGTGTCCCATTGCTCTTAGGATACAAATATAACCCTTCGTGGCCTGAGAGGCCCTGTGTGCTCTGCTCTCTGCTGCCTTTCCAGCCCCATTTCTTCCTGTGCTAGCTCTGGGGCTCTAGCTGATCTCCCCTCTGGCCACTTCTTGGTACCTGCAATGCAGCATGTATTTCCCACCGTAGGGCCTTTGCACCTGTCGTTCCTTCTATTTGGCTCACTTATCCCTGCGCTCCTTCCTTATTTTGACTTAGCTACATCTTTTTTTTTTTTTTCATACCTCAACTTAGTCATCACCTCCTTGGGAGGCCTTCCCTTGACATCCCTGACTAGTGCCTTTTCCCTTCTATCTGTTCTTGCAGCACTACAACCTCTCCTCTGTGCTGTTTTTTGTAGGATTCTTTGATAAATTCTCCCTCCTACTAGACTATAAGCTCTGTGAGGGCAGGAGCCACGTTGGTTTGCTCAGCATTGTACCCTCAGTGCTTAGCAGAGTACTTGGCATATATGAGGTAGGTACTTAGTTCATGTTGAACAAGTGAATAAACCTGACTTCTCTGAGCTTAGTTCCTCATTAGGAAAATGAGGAAATGTTGCCGACCTGGTATGAGGGTTAAATGAGATGATGAATTAAAGCTTCCAGCATCAGCGCAGGACTGGGCTCAGGTGTTTGCTCAGTCCACACTAGTTCCTCTGCCCTTGGAAACTTGGGAGCTCTCCGGAGCTCAGATGCCCCATATCTTCTCTTTCTGGTGAGGTCTCTGCGTGTCTCTGGATAGGTAACAGTTGATTCAGGACTCCTGGAGAGTGCAGAAAGATCATTGCTTACAGATGCTAAGTGCTGGTTGCTGGTGATTTATTAGAATTTCAAGGGGAAGGATTTACATAAGATCCAAGCCTTAATGTGAGGGTGGTCAGAATGTCTAGAATCTGTTGGTTTTAGGATGCTGGAAGCTCTCCCTGAGCCATGCAGTGTCCCAAAGTAGCTTTGTGGTCTTACAGAAGCTATGGATTGAAAAAATGGGCCTAAATACAGAGTTCTCTACATTCTTCACTTTCTTCAGTGTCACCTAAGAAAGTTCTAGAGTCTTAGAAGTTTGAGAGAATTAGAGATGGAAGAAGAAACTTCCTCACTTTACAAATGGGCAAACTGAAACAAAGAGGAGAGAGGGTGGCTTTATGGCCGCATTTAAGCTAGAGATCCAGCTCTGCTTTTCTGTGATTTTTCCCCTCCCATCACTGCCCTCCTTGTTCTTGGATCTATCCTTTTAGTTGAGATGTTTTTTTATTCTTTAGTTTCTCTAAAGTGGGGAATTACATGGCACATGTGGAGGGGACCAGCTGTTAGCTACTCTCTTTTCTTCAAGTGTCACAGACCAAGAGCTATTTTGTTGCATGTGATGTCTAAGCATTAGTGAAATCCAAGCCTAGCCATTGATTCACGTAAACTGAGTTTATAAATATACCTAATGCTGATTTTTCTGTTTTGGGGCAAAGATCCTTTCCAGAATAAGGTGACAGTGTATATTACTCCATCTTTGGGACCATATATCATGAAACCTCAACCCAGCTCAGGGAGCTTCTGACCTCATGGGCTCTATTTAAAGCCAGTGCTTTGGAATTCATGATGTTGGTGCTTTAGGACTTTGAAAACCTAGTGGTTGAAAGTCAAACTGAGCCCAAAGAACTTTTTTTTTTGGGTGAGGACTATTTGCCCTGAGCTAACGTCTGTGCCAATACTACTCTACTTAGTATGTGGGATGCCTCCGCAGCATGGCTGATGAGTAGAGTAGGTCCACGCCCAGGATCCGAACCTGCGAACCCAGGCCACTGAAACAGAGGGTGTGGAACTTTAACCACTTGGCCGTGGGGCTGGCCCCCGAAAGGACTATTTTGAAAGGGATAGTTTTTGCCTATTATTAAAGTCATGAGTTTTTATCCTAAAATCCTTGGAATGTCAGAAATGGATGAGAACTTAGAGCTCACCTGGCCTGGCTCTCTCAGTTTAGAGATGGGGAAACTGAGGACTAAAGAGGGGGAAGCACAAGGAGTGAAGGAGCTGGGACAGAACTCAGGTCTCATGGCTCTCGGTCCAGTGCTCTTTCCGCCTTGTCACATTCTCTCCAGAGATGGTGAGGAAGTGTAGATGACTTAACCAGCCCCAGGGACCTGAACTGGGAATAATATTTCTTCTGTACATGAAGTTCTGCTTCCAGAAAACACCGATCCTTACCTGAAATGTGTAGCCATAGATCCCCTTATTGTATTTGTGCATTCAGTGGAAACTAGGGGATGGCACCCCAGGAGCGAGGGTCAGGAGGCCATTCCAGGATTCATAGAAGTTGCCGAATTTCCATTTATGATAAAACAACAGCAGTCGCAGCTGTCATGGACCACTTCTGTCACCACAAAGTGCCTTCACATCCATTTTCTCCTATGAAGTTGGCAAGGTGGGTGGTGTTATCCTTGCTTCACAGACGAGTTCCTAATTGGTTCGCTGCGTCATCCCGGCTCACAGATGGGCAGCGCTAAAGCTTGAACCTAGTCTTCTGTCCCCAGGCCTGCTCCTCTTAATTTCCAGTAGTGTGTATCTCATGATGCTCTAACTCATTAACTGAACTGCTTTCACTCTTCAAAGAAGCATCTTTCTCCAGCTTTGCCAGTGCTTCTCCCAAGCAATAAGGAAGGAGATTCCTGTTATCTTTGGTCCTTCAGCAGGTGTTTGTGGAATGCTTATCTAGATGTGTGTAGCACTGTGCTACAGAACATAGGGTATATAAACTCCAGAACTACCTTCAGGAAGCTTGTAGTTGGGTGAACAAATGAAGTATTTAGTAGAAGAATAAAAAAGAATGTGTCAAAGAGCCAGAGGAGTGGCCCAGACACCGTAGGGTATCAGGGGAAGGAGAGGTCAGTGTGGGCTGGGTGGGCAGGGAAGGGTGTGAAATCCTTTGGGAAGGTCACATTTTAATGGGTGGAGAGTTTTGGACTTGGTTCTGTTGCTTTCTCTGTGTCCTCTGCCAAGCACAAAACTCTCTGGTCTGGGGCTAGCCTTGTGGCGTAGTTGTTAAGTTTGAGCACTCTGCTTCAGCGGCCTGGGGTTTGCAGGTTTGGATCCTGGACGCAGACCTACACACTGCTCATCAAGCCATGCTGTGACTCACATACAAAACAGAGGAAGATTGGCATGGATGTCAGCTCAGTGACAATCTTCCTCAAACAAAAAGAGGAAGGTTGGCAACAGATGTTAGCTCAGGGCCAATCTTCCTTACCAAAAACAAAAACAAAACCCAACCCAAACCCAAAGCTCTCTGGTCCCATTCTTTCATCTGGACAGTTGGAGGTTGTGGACATAATGATCTCTAAGGGCCATTCTGACTCTGAAATTCTATCCTGTAAAGAATAAAACTGGCCTAAGGAAATAATTATGGATGTATTGGAAGATTGAGTATAAGGTCATTCATTGCATCCTCATTTATAATGACAAAAACCAATGCATGGAAACAAATGAAATTGTAGGGGGACTGGTTAAATAAATTATGTACAACCATATGTTGGGATATCTGGCTGTTAAATAGAATGTTTTAGAAGGATATTTAATGACAGAGGAATATGCTCATATAGTAAGTGAAAAGAGTAGATTACAATAAGTTACTACACTATAACTTCTAATTTGTTTTTTTAAATGAAGGATGTTTGCATAGAAAAGACTGGAAGGAAATATGCCAAAATATTATCTCTGACTGGTGGGATTATGAGTGCATTTTATTTTCTTTTATATTTTTTATGCTGAATTTATAATTTGCAGTCTGATTATATCCCCCGAAATGTTAAAATTAAGGAAGAAACTTTCTTGCCCCTTAGTGCAGGGAACTGGCCCCTTCGCCACCCATTCCTGTGTGTATGTCCTTGACAAATCACTTCCACGGGCCTCAGTTGGGAGGTCGCATGGAAAAGAGGCAAGAGACTGTAGAAGGAGGCAGGAAAGTGGGGATCTATTTTTGGCTCAGTGGTGAGTCAGCTTTGTGACCTGAGTCAGGTCCCTTCCCAACATCCCTGAGCCTTGGTTTCCTCATCTGAAGACGGGAGTTGGAGGTCACAAAAGATCCTTTGAGCTCCAAGATGTACTGGTTCCTGAAGATGGAGAATTTCTCTGCTGTCGTGGAGCTGGCCCCGAGTCCTCGTGGGTTCCTTGAGTCCACGTCCCTGCTTTCTTTCCTGCTCCCTGCACCTGGGCTGGTCTGCCCGGCTGCAAGCCATTCCTCCTGTTCAGAGTTCAGGGTGGGATTGGATGGAGTTCAGCGATGGGGCTGGGCTGAGAGGAGGCAATGACAGCATTCCACCGCTAGAGGGAAGCATGGTAATTGTTTCCCCCTCTCCCACTGTCATAGCTGCTCTGCAGGTGAAGAGGAGCCTTGATTTGCCTTGATTTGGTTTCAAATTCTAGAATTTTACAATTAGAAGGGCTTTGAAGATCATCTAGGAGAACCCTATTATGCTGCAGATGTGAGATAATAGAGGCCAGAAAAGGCAAGTGACCTACTTAGAGTTGCACAGTATGTTTTATTGGGGTCTGCCCTTTACAGTTTAGAAGAAGGCTGCAGACAAAGCCAAGAGTCATGTCCACAAAGGGTGGACAATTCCCATGATTGTGCAGGAGTCTAAGGGGTCTGCTTGCATATACCTTTACGGAGCTCCTTTGGCCAAGTGCTAAGGGCCTGCAGCTGGAGAATCAAAGCTCTGACTCTACCCTGAGAGCTCATGTCTGGTGGGGAAGGCACACGCCAGCACGTGGTGCTCCCCAGTGTCTGCCTCATCATCTGGGTCTGCCGCACCTGGGATCAGGCTGTGGTGGTGGCTTGGAGGCTGGTTTGTGGAAGACCTGTAGGGGTCCTCACGACACCCCCTAGGTTAGGAGGTATGCCCGGCACCCTCAGGTTGTTATTTCCAGTGAATTTCTGCAGGCAGGGCTCACATGTTCACGTGTCCTATCTTTTCTTGAGGTTCGCCAGGAATCCTGACATTTCGTTTCCCACCTGCCAAAGGCTTTGTTTCCTCGGCCCTGGGCTGACTTTATTTTTGGTTTCCAGGGTGCTCAGCAGCCCTGAGCACTATGGTAAAATGGAACTGTGCGCTGGTCTGGGAGCCAGGCAGCTGTGCGACCTTGGGCCAGTTACTTCATCTCTGGGCAGGGAGATCAGGCTCTCAGCTGCAGGTGGTCATCTCTGCCAGAGAGATGAAGTTCTGGTTTATTTTTGGTTTCTGTGTTTGGCAATGGAGACCCGTTGATCTGTGGTCCCGCGAAATGCAGTGTGTGTCCCACCGAAGCAGAAGCAAGGTTCACCCTTTGAAGTAGGTTCATTTGGATAAGGGACTTGCAGGGGGCCTGGCCAGAGCCAAGTGCTGCTGGTCTGGAGGGCCACCAGATGGCAGCAGTGGGCACACAGAGGGCTTTGGGGTTGAGGCCAGTAGGGCCAACATCCAGTCAGAATTAGCATGGTCAGAGCTGAAAGGACCCCCCTGAGGTCATGCGGGCCCTCCCCCTCTTTTTATGGATGGGAGAACTCAGGCCCAGAGAGGGAGAGGGCTACCTAAGGTCTCACCGTGAGTTAGTACCTGAGGATCTCCTTGGTTGTGTGAGGAACCGCCATCAGCCTGGCCTCCAGCTGGCTGCCCCACAGGAGAGCTGGGAGACAAGGGCCTGGGCCCTGGGCCAGTGAGCCGGAGGCGGGCAGGGAAGGGGACAGCAGTTGACTGCCTTGATCCTGGTTTCTTGGAGCGTCTGTTGCTAATGCCTTCCTCCCTCCCCCTGCAGCAGGGCGGTGTCCCTCCCATCTGCTCAGTTCTCCTCCGGGCCAGGGCCCTCCTGTCAGGCTGTGCCGTGATGGAAGCTCACAGCCCCCATACCCAACAGATGCCCAGGCCCAGGGCCTTGCCAGTGGCACGCTGCAGTAGGATGTGAGTTACACAACTGGTTGAAGAAAACAATTTAAAAAAAAATCTTCCAGGGGGCAGAATAGGGCAGGGCAGCAGTGTTTGCCAGGCACCTACCAGGTGCTGCCCTTACATACTCCTCATACCCCTGATGTAGGGTTCATTCCCTTGCATTCCAGGTGAGGAAATTGAGGCTCAGAGAGGCTGAGTGGCTTGTCTAAAGTAACACGGTGAGGTGAGAAGCAAAGCAGACGCTCAGACCATCGTCTGTTTGATGTCAAGGGTCATGCTCATTTCATCTCATTGTGTTACCTGCCTCACAGCGACTGCCCTGGAAATGTAGCAAGTGGCCCCCGGACTTTGGGGCAGGGAGGAACAGATGTTTCTCTCTTCCCTGGAGAAAGCTTGTGGGCAGTTGTGGTGGTGGGCTGCTGGGGGAGAAGGCAGTACAGGGCAGGTATTTGGGGGCAGTGGCAGCTGGCCCCTGAGAGGAGGGAAGGTGCCCTTCCTCTGTGTGCCTTACGCTAGCAGCTCCCTCTGCCAGCCGTGCTCGCCTAGCCAACCCCCTTGAAGCTATTGCCAGCTTCCATTGTTTTCTGCCCAGCTGTCACCTCTCATAGAGGCCCCCCCCCACCCCGCCCCGCTCCATCCGAAATGGCCACCACCACCCTCAGCCACACTCTGGTTCCTGCCCTGCTTTATTTTTCACTGCCTGAAGCCGTAATTTGATTATTGCTTACTTATTTGTGGTCACGCTCTCCTCACCAAATGCGAGCCCCCCGCGGTCAGGGACTTGGTCAGTTTCTCTCCCCCAGATCTCACCTGTACAGAGGAGAGGGCAGTGAGGGCTGGCTGCGTGGAGTGGCTGCAGCTTTGGGATGGGGAAGCTGTACTATCTCTAGGGGCCGTGCTTAGGAGACCCAGCCTGGGCCTTGCCCTCTTCCACCTTTTCGGAGAAGCCCAGGGTGGAGAGCCTCTGCTCCCTGAGGCAGACAGTGATGCCTGGGGCCCCAGAGTCATAGGGCCCGCCTTACTGCTGCACATCTGCAAGGCCTTGCCATGGGTCCTCGGCCTCCCCATTGTCCACAGCCGGTGGGGGCACCAGCCATCCTGTGAGCTCACTGGATGGTTCTGGGAAGGGTGTGGAGGTCCCTGGCAGAGGGCTCGGTTTCCAGTCAAGGAATTGTCGTCTTCTTTCCTGGTGGGGATTGATTTGTTCCAGGAGTTCTCTAAAAGTGGGTATTAAGTGACTGGCCTGTAATATTGCCATAATTCTTAGGTTCTTGACGAATGGCACTGTGCTTGCCCTTTCTCAAGGGACCTTACTTGTCTCATGGGAACTTTCAGTAATCTGAACTTTCAGTAATCTGTCTCACGGGTAACTTTCAGTAGTAACAGCTGGTGCCTTAAAGTGCTCTCTGATGTGTGCCAAGATGAAGGTGGCCCATTTTGAGGAATCTTGGGTCAGCTTTTTCCTAATCTGAGAATGACTTTTTATCTTAGGAGGAAGCCTGATGTGGCCAAAAGAGGCTTGAAGAGCTGGGTGTAAGTTCTACTTTGGCTGCTGGTTGGCTGTGTGATCTTGGTCAGGTCATTTGACCTCTCAGGGCCTGAATTTCCTCATCTGTTCAGTAAGAGTCGTAATCCCTAATTTGTCTGCCTCAAGGGATATACTATGTCTCTCATTCACACATTCCTTCCTTCATTCCTTCACAGATATTTATTGAATAGGCAGAGATGAGGGGAGGTCATTCTAGGCAGAAGGAATACTGCAGACAGAGGTGTAGAAGTGGGAGGTGCTCCCTGGTGTAGTTTGCTTAACATGGAGCCAGGTAGACTGAGAAGGGCCTGGAAACACTCGAGTGTGATGGGCATGGTCCTTACTCAGGCTCTGTTATGGGGCAGTGGAGGGAGCAGCTGAAGGCGTCTCTGACCGGGGGCGGCGATAAACATGAACAGTGAAGGAGCGACCCTGCATCAGGTGGCTCTGACGGCACCTCTCTTGAGCCTCATGCTTGCTTCTTGCTCCAGGTCTCATCTCTGTGGCTGACTTTGAGGTACTCTTTGTTCTTCAGGAAGCCGTATGCCCCCTGAGCTGGGGTGACTATTAGAATCCACAAGATGGTAGGGCCTGGAGTTCTCTGGCTCATGGGTCTGCCTTCTGGGAAGCTGGCCACGTGGAAGGTGAGTTAGGAAGCCATCACGTTGCCTTCAGTCTTGAAGCATGTCTTAAGGGCCTAGAGATGAGCAGCTTTGCTGCTTCTCGCACGCCTCCCTGAGGAGATGGAGGTGTGTGGGGAAGGGTTACTCACATTTGTCAAGGACGCCCTGTGTGCCAGGCGTTTTGCCAGGGCTTTACAAAATCGTCTATTTAATCCTTACACAAAGTTTGCAGAGAGAGGCTCATTCCCATTTTCATGAAATTGAAGAGCAGTTGAGACATGGACTTGCCCTACCTAGTTACTTAGCCTCACCTTGTTCAATGTGAAACTGGGGTCAACAACATCACCGTGTCACCTTCGAGGGTGTTGTAAGGATCAAGTGAGATCCTGATGTGAAAGCACTTTGTAAACTGGAAATTACTGTCTGCATAGGCAGGGTCATTAATAGTACTGCTTCCCAGTGAAATTCTTTGAGATTTGCTTGGACCTTTCCTGCCTCGGCAGGTAGAAGGTTCTAGCCTTTGGTTTCTTTGTGCACTTTCTTCCAGCCAGCCCCAGAGTCAGTGGCTCCACTCACCGCTTGTCTCTTTAAAGCCCACAAATATGAAGGTACTACTCTTCTTTTAGAAAAATAACCCTACAGTACAAAATTAATATCAAAGTAAGCTTACTTTTTTGCCATATTGGTGAAAACAATAAGAAGTCATGGAGTTTTAATGGTGGAAGGGACCATCTCGTCCTTATTTGAAATTTGAGAAAACGGAAGCCCAGGGAGGCAGTCCTCCTACAGCTCACGGATGCAGAGGAGGTGGGGTGGTTGCCCAGGACCCCTCCACTGCCCCACATCACCCCTCTCAAGAGAGACTTCAAGTGCTTCCTCTCTTTTATGGAGGAAGGATCCAGTTTAATCAGTTTCATTACACCAGCCCCTTTATGTAACAGGCTGTTTCCGGGTCCTGGCAGATGGTCCATAGTAACAGTGCTTTGCTGATTTGGTTGGAGCTGATCCTATGAAATGAAAAATCCTGTGCAGCAGATGCCTTTCCCAGTCCCTGGCCATGGAAAAGTCAGCCTCTGCGAGGAAGGTGCTATAGCTTTGTACTTACCGTCTCTGCTGTGACGGAAGGTGAATGCCAGGGAGGTGGTCTTAAACCCTGTCAGGTTTTTACAAAAGGTCTCACTGGGGCCTTAGAGTTTCTTGCTGGTAAAGGGTGTTTCTTCTGGGGCCTGAGGGATGGATGGGAGCAGGGAGCAGAGTGGGAGGGAGATTAGCAGATGTGGTATGGAAAGATAGGCTGTCTCACCATGGATCTGGCCTGGTGGCCCTTCACACCATGAGGATGTGCACATCCAGATGAGCAATTTGAATATAATGCAGTGCTTGTCACACCTCCCAGCAGCCTTGACGGTGGGCTTTGATCCCAAGCTTCCCCCAGCCCCTTCTGTTGAAATTCCTGGTCTCCAGGTCTCCTGATTGTCTCCCCTTTCCTGGTGGGCTTGATCATAATGGCTTCTCCTCAGTGGCCTCCTCTGGCCATGCTCATAAGTGCCACTGCTTGGTGCAACAGGCAGATCCCCAGACCACTGACAGTGAAGTGGGCATCCGTTGCACGGCCTCTTCCTGACCTGGACCTGCTGCTCGGTTCTCACCCTGGCAGGTCCTCACGTGTGGGGTGGGAGAGTGCTCCCTCTCTGTGAGTACAGCTCTGTTAGGACCCCATAGGTCTTTTAGACCCACCACTCATGAGGAACCTGGAGAGTTTCCCAGAGGTGGGGTTAGAGAAAGTTTGTGAGGCACTGTCCAGTCAGGTCCTACGATGTCCTCACTGGTTGGCCGTAAACTGGCATCCCACGATAGGCTCCCTCCCCTCCTGGCTCCTGCCCCTTGGTGAGTTATTTGCCCATAGAAAGATTGGGGGCAGCCTTTGTCTCCCCTATTTGAAGATCTTAATCTGGGCCTCTCATTAACTGAAAGCCAATTTCTCTTTGGAAGCCAAGGATGCCTATAGTATTTCTGGGGCTTGTGGGATCTCTTGGGGTTTCAGAGGTAGGACCTGGCTTCCTAACGTAATAGCTTTGATGTGATGGTTTCGCTGGCCCAGTGTATGGTTTGTCTCTAGTCCTGCTCCCGCGGGGCCTCAGAGAGGTCTGCAGGGGGAGCTCTGTCCCCACAGCCAGGTGCTGGGTTCTTACTGAAGGAACTCGAGCATTCCTCTCTGCAGGCCCAGGCGTGCTTGGGAACTGCGGCTTTCCCTTGGCTGTGCTGAATCTCCCAAGTCTCGTTCCCAGCTCCAGCCTCCAGCTCCGGCACTGTGAGTCATCATCACCAGTGGAAAACGCGGCCTCGCCAACAGCTGGGTGCAACGCTTGGCCTTTTTTATTCTTTCTTTTTTTATAACTTCACAGAGATGGAAACTGCTGATGATCTTTTGCAGTGGACAATAACTGAAGAAGTCTGGGGCTAGATATGGCAGTTCTAGGTAGGGAGAGGAGAACCCTGAGGAGATGGTGTAGGGATGTGTGTCTTTCCATCACCCGGTCCCTGGACCTTCCAAGAAGCCATCCCAGGGAGGCAGGCAGGAGGGAGCATGTGGCTCTCACCTGTCTCTATCCTTCCCTGCCGAGCAGCCAGGAGGCCTTTAGTTGTTAGCTGATGCAGGGAGCAATCGAGCTTTGAGAGGTTGACTGGTACTTTTCTAAGAGGCTGTAGACAGGATGTACTGGAAGTCAGGATCGCCTGGGTTCTAGTCTTGCTTTGCTTCTAACTCCCTATTTGACCTTGGGTAAGTCAGTCACTTTCCTTACTGGGCCCCACTTTTCCCAGCTGGAAGCAGACAGTTGGGTTTAGAAGGGTACTGAGGTCCCTTCTTGCTCTGATGGTCTGTGAGTCTGAGTTGAATGTGAAGAATTTTGAACCTTATTCCGATATTCCTCTTGAACATCTGAAACTTCCAGCTCTTTCTCCAAGTGAACAGTGCTCACCGCATAGGAAGAGTCACACAGGTGCGATTCCTCCCTCCTCCAAGAATGTGCAGCCTTCCTCCTTCCCTCTCCCCACGAGGTGGTGGACAGAGTCTACTGGGAAGCAGGAAACTGGGATTCTCGTCTGGCTCTGGCAAAATACATGTTTGTCCTTGGCAAATCATTCCCCTCTTTCAGCCTCTTTTTCTCTAAAGTCAAGGGATGACACTTGCTTCTTGGCTTCAACTCCCCCCTTTCCTCCCCCTACCCCTGCTTGAGCCTCCTAGTAGCTTTTCTGCAGGGTGTGATTCTTAGCTGCAGAAGCCCCGGGGTATGGTTTCCTTTCTTGCTGGGAGGGAGAGAAGCAAGATTATTTTTTTAATTACACAGCTAAGATTAGGCTGCAATCTACATTTTAAAATGTTATTAATAAGAATCTAAAAGTGTACAAAGAATCTGTGGAGTCTGAATGTGGAATGAGCTGGGAAACATCTGCAGAGGTACTGGCCCCAATCAGGGATTTTTCTCTGGGTGCCGAGTAGCTGCTGGGTATGACTGGCAGCCTGATGCACTGCTGCCCCTGCAGGAGCGGGGAGCCTAGCACTCAGCCGGAGCAGGGCTCACGGGCTGGCCTCTCGAAACGGTTCCTTGCAAAATGGCTTTAGAGAAAGAGTTATGGTTATTATATTACTGGCACCTCTATTTAGAGTTTATAAAGTGTTTCATGTCTTGTCTCCCTTTTCATCGTAGTGCCGAGAGGGAGTTAGGGCAAGTTTCCCGGCCCCTTCATGAGTTGGCTGAGGTCTCTTAAATTTAAGGTTTTTCCTTTCAGAAAGGTAGTGTGCTGTAGAGGAAAAGCCCCAGACAGCAAGGTGGGAGCTGGGTGCACTCCCGTGCCGCCGCCTCCCTCCCAGCTCTGCCTTTCCCCTTTCCCTACTTTATATTTCTCTAGAGCACGTAAAGTCATTTGCCACGGGTTATGTTTTATGTGTGGTTGGTCAGCTGTCGTCTTCTCCCCACTAGAATGTAAGCTTTTACCCAGGAAGGGAGTTCTGTCTGTTTTGTTCACTGCTGTGGCCCCAGCACCTGGGACAGCACCTGACGTGTATGAAGTGCTCAGGAACTATTGGTTCGATGTTGTTAATGCCTGGCTCTGCATCTCAGTAGTCCACGTGACTTGACAAAGTTGTTTATTTCCCTCAGTTCTGTTTTCTCATTGGGGAGTGGGCTGGGCTGGGTTCTGGTGTCCTGGGTGGCATACAAAAGTCCATGGGAGGGGCTGTCCCTGTGGCCGAGTGGTCAAGTTCGCGCTCTCCGCTGTAGGCGGCCCAGTATTTCGTTGGTTCGAATCCTGGGCGCGGACATGGCACTGCTCATCAAACCACGCTGAGGCAGCGTCCCACATGCCACAACTAGAAGAACCCACAACGAAGAATACACAACTATGTACCGGGGGGGCTTTGGGGAGAAAAAGGAAAAAATAAAATCTTTAAAAAAAAAAAAAAAAAAGTCCATGGGAAGAGCAATGCCTGGAACTCTTCCCTCTTTCAGCAAACACTGGGCCCCGGCTGTGGGTCAGGCCCTGTGCTGGATGATGTGAGCAATGCAGGGAGAAGAGGAAGGACCGCTGTTCTCCACCCTTCAGTGCATGTGATGGGGGATTTTATGTGTCAGCTTGACTGGACCTCAGCTGGTCAGATACTTGGTAAACATTATTCTGGGTGATTCTGTGGGGGTGTTTTTGGATGAGATTAACATTTACGTGGTAGACTGAGTGAAACAGATTGCCCTCCCCATGTGGGTGGGCCTCATCCTATCAGTTGAAGACCTGAATAGAACAAAAGAGTGACCCTCCCCAAGTAAGAGGATTATCCTGTTTGACAGCCTTTGGACTGAGACATTGGCTCTGCAGATTTTAGACTTGCCAGACTTCATGATCATGAGAGCCAATTCCTTATAATAAATCTCTCTATATAGATCCTATTGGTTCTCTTTGTCTGGAGAAGCTTGGCTAATACAGTGGGCAACATAAGTCATGTCATCATATCATCTTTTATTTGGTGGCTTAGAATTAGTTGTTGGAACAGAGGTACAAGCACATGCCAGTGGCTCCTAAGGAATGAGTGGCTTATTCTGATGAGGGGATAATGGGACACTTTAGGGAGAGAGTGGCATTTGAGCCAGGCCGTGGGGGTGAGAAGGAGTTTGGTGGGTGGGACAAGCAGGCTGACCAGCTTTGCAGGCTGGGGCAGAGCATGACCCTAAGGCCTGAGAGGGAGGAAGTAGGGTATGCCGTTGACAAAGGGGCGGGCATCCAGCTCTGAGATGACAGGTGCTTGGAGGGAGGGACTGTGTGGATGATGAGGAGGCTAAACAAACTAAGCGAATTAGCGCTGGGGCTTCCTGCAATGCCCTCACCTTGTTTGGGAGAAGACACCATTCTTCCCTGCTCTTGTCTAGGAACCACCTGGCCCTGCGTGGTGGATAGTCCTGCAGCCGGTCTAGGAGCTCCTCGGGGTGCAGTGTGTCTTGACTCCTATCACTGGTGCTCCTGATATGACAGCTAATAAGTCAGTGGTGAAAATGGAGCAGCTGTGCGGAATGCCTGGCATGTTTTGGGACTCTGATCTTTTTCATGTAGGTGAAGGATGACTCTTACTGGCTGGGCTTTCTTTGTGCTCCTGGCCCATACTTGTGTCCCTGTGACTCTGAACAACCTCCTGAAGTCCTTGGGCAAGTTCAATTTTGAAGAGGCAATGTGACCCAGTGAAAAGTGGAGCTGAGGTCACGCAGACCAGTGCATCCTCTGTGGGGAAGTGATGGGGGCACCGACTCTGGGACCAGGCTGCTGGGTTCCATCCAGGCTCTGCCACTGACAGCTGGGGGACTCTGAGCCCAAGACTTCACCTTTCTCTGTGCTATAATTTCTTTACCTCTGTTTGAGGATTATAATAATGTGTACTTATGGGGTATTTTTTTGGACAAAATGTGACAATCCATGTAAAGAGCTTGGCAGGAAGTAAGTTCCCTCTAAATATTAGCTATCATCATCATCATCATCATCATCATCACCACTGTCAATGTGGCTTTGCCACTTACTAGCTGTGTGATCTTGAGCAAGTCATTTAACCTCTGGGATCTGTTTCTTTTTCTGTAAAACGGGGTTCACACCAGGCATTCAGCATTGATTAAATTATATAACTTGGGGCTGGCCCCGTGGCTGAGTGGTTAAGTTTGCGGCTCCGCTTTGGGGGCCTGGGATTTCGCCAGTTCGGATCCCAGGTACGGACATGGCGTTACTTGTCAGACCATCCTGAGGTGGCATCCGGCATAGCACAACCAGAGGCACTCAAAACTAGAATATACAGCTATGTCCTGGGGGCCTTTGGGGACAAGAAGAAAAAACAAAAACAAAAAAACAAAAATACCCCAAGATTGGCAACAGATGTTTGCTCAGGTGCCAATTAAAAAAAAAATTATATAACTTAATGGCAGTGCCTGAAATGGAGTTTTACACAGAGTCAACTCTCAATAAATAAATTCTCCCCAGTTCCTTATGTATTTGTTCAGTCTCTTTGCAAGCTGCTGTTTTAGCTGAGGAGCCCATGTTTGAAAATTTTATTCCTATATTAACTTTTGAAAAATTCTAAATCTTTTGCTATGTGATATTTTCGTCATAGGATTTTGTAGACTTGGGAAATTTTACAAAAAAATAACAGGGTATACAGTCAAGTCCCAATTTTTATTTACATTGTTAACTATATTAGTGGTCTTTGATATTAGAGTGGATGTTTTATTTTAGGACATTGGTAAGACTAAATGTGCCAATAAAATTAGATTGTACACCACTCATTTTGACACTGAAGATTTTTAGACATCGTTACTGTAGTTTAGATCAGGAAGATATCTCGGAGGTCATCTATTCCAGTCCTCTTATTGTACAGATGAGAAAACTAGACCCCCAGAGGAGAAAGGGACTGTTCAAGGTCATGTAGCCTAGAAGAGAAGCCAGGATTAGGATCCAGATCTTCTGAGTCTTAGGTTAAAGCTTCCTCTCTTCTCCAGCTCACCTGGCTTCATCCCTCTTCTCCATTGCTCTCTTCCTTTTTTCCGCTAGTTTAATTTATTTGTGGTACAGTGTGCCAGATGCTATGCTTATATCTTACGAAAATCCAAAAATTCCATGGTGAAGCCTTGAGTGGTAGAGGCATTGACCCTAAGACATTGGTAGATGGGAGTTGGCAGAGAAGATTTGACAGCTTTGTAGAAACTGGGTAGAACTATGGAAATCCTTGATAAGGCTGTGCTGTTCAGTCTGGAAGAATAATAGTAATAGTGGCTAACATTTACTATTATGTATTATATAATTTATGCAAAAGTATCCTTGTAACCACCCTACAAGGTAGATATTATTGTTCCCATATTGCAGATGTTGAATAATTTGCTCAAGATTGTGGAGCCAGCAAATGATAAAGCTCAGTAGTGGTGAGCAAGAAGTAGGTAGGTAGAGATGGTTAGATTCATTTGTTCATTCAGGCAGCAGCTATTTTATTGAGCACCTACGCTGTGCTGGGCTTTGTTCTAGGATACAGGGATGAACGAAAACAGACAGTCCCTGCTCTCAGAGCTGACTCTCTGGAGGGGCCGACGTGAATCCAACAGTCCTCCTAATGAGTGCACGTTTATAAACTGGCATAAGAGCTCCCAAGAAGAGGAACATGGTTCTCTGAGGTCATTACAGAAAAGAATCTGATCTGGGTTGAGGGCCCAGCAGAGTTGACGAGTGAGCAGGAGTTGAACAGGTTTGGGGGTAGTGCAGACAGCCAAGGCAGAGGGAAGCAGTATATAGGCCTGAGGGAGAGTGGCAGGGCACGTTTGCGCACGGGAAGTGGCCTGGTATGACCTTTCCAGCACCTCAGCTCTGAGCTCTCTCCCTTCCCTCTCTCCTGCTCTTTACATGGGAAGATTGGGCTGGATGACTCTTGGGTAGTTAGTTCTGTGTTTGACCAGTCTTTGGTTATTATCATCAAGTGCCTTTTTATAAAGTCTCTGTCCACATGGCAGAAGAAAGGATTAGTTACTGAAATGAGGTTCTGACACTCTCAGGACTTAGAATTAATGACCCTGAGAGTAACTGGTGTTTGTCAACAGATGAATTATAAATATGACAAACTCTTAGGCAGACAGTGGCCTCCTTCTCATGTGTGTGTGTGGTGTGTCCTCTAGAAGGCCTCAAAGCATCCTGGAATATTAGAGGTGGGAAGGACTGAAGAGCTTATGGCCTTTCCTCTACCTGATCCATGGGTGTTCTTTTATAGCTTTTTTTATAACATTTCTACCATCTATTTATTAGCCCCATTTTGATATATTCAGTGACATTCTGTTCCCTCTTGGGACATATTTTGTTAAGAAAATATGGATGTTCCTTATATTACACTGTAATCTATCTTCTTGTCACCTTCAGGGTCCTTTCCCTAGAACAGGGTAGAAGTTCCTCTTCCCTGAGGAGCTCAGATATTGCTGGAGCAGCTTCTTACTGTGCCCAGAGCTGGGGCTGCCGCACCTGCCTCACCGCCATCCCAGGCAGCCATCTGGTGGATGGTAAAGGAAGCTGGCTCCTTGAATATTTGTCATCCACCCACCCTCCGGAGTCTCCTCTGACCTTAGAGCACACCTCCCTCTCCCCTCCTGCCCCCCCCCACCCCAAGGCTTTTCACCTAGTAGTCTTTCTCCTCATTCACTCCCTCTTTATTTATATTTGACTATTTGATAAGATATTTGCAGAAGGCCCCAGTATACTTAAATCATTTAGTAATGAAACAACATTTCATGATTTCCAATAACAGGACCCTTGATCAAGTACCTCTGCCCCTTTGTCTGTTTCTTTTAATGGCACACCACCTTCCCACTAACCTTGAAATCCTGAAATCTCAGAGTGGTGTTTCTCTCCTCCCGTTCCCTTTCTCTCACATCTAATGGGCGACAAGCCTTGCAAATTCTTACTTGTTCTCCCCCTATGACTTCAACCCCAGTTTCAGCCCTGGTGCGTCTTAGGCTTGCATGTTGTGGTTATTCCTTCTTTCCTTCCCTTTTCACTTACTACCTCTGCAACTTTGGGTAAGTGCCTTGTTCCCTGTCAGTAAAGTGGGGCTGGTAGGAGTTGGGAGGGACAAGCAAGATACTACCTAGAGAGGGCTTAGAACAGAAGGCTCAGGCATGGAGTAAGTGCCATGGAAGGACGTGTCAGCTGTGAATATTATTGTTACTGGCCTCTCCAATCCTTTGCGACATGTACCATCCCCAAATGTTCCTTTCATCAGGCCCCACCCCTGCTCACAAGTCTGCTGTCCCTCCATGGTCTATTTAGCAGTAGTCCCCAAAATGAGCACGATGAATTGCCAGATGATTCTAGCTCGAAATGTTTCCTCAGAGCTCCCTAGGCATTCTTTCTCAACACTACTAATTTGACCCTGTTTTTTTCTATGCTGCATTGGGAACTTTTGCTGTGTGTATTTCTTGGCTCCATGGTTATTCTATGTTAATTCTCACAGGGATGTGCCTTTAAATTATATTTTACTTGCTGACTTTATTTTGAGCTGTTTGTCATTTCTCTCATTTATCTGGAGACACATACCTACACTTTTTGGATGACACTAATGTGTTATTTTTTATCACAGTAGTATATAATTCTTTACTCTAAGGAAAAGATTCATTTGTTAATTTGTGATCTGAATCTCCTTGGGGTTGACAGCATGCTTCAGCTTAAGGCAGACATTTATCTACATTATGAACATTTTTTGTATGTGGATTCGTTGTTTTCTTTTGCACTGGGTGACCTAAAATCATAATCCTTGTGTTTAATGCCTTTATTTCAGCGCCTATAGTCCTGAGTTCTGCATGGCCTCCTGGGAAGGAGGCCATTCTAGTGAGGAAAGCTGGCTGGTACACAGAACATATCCATTTGATCTGGGTTCCCCTCCTGAAATGCTGTAACGATGGCTGTGTCGTCAGCCAGGTCTCTTCAGTGTGTGTCTGTAGCTGCGCAATCATTGGCGCAGCCATTGGTCTCGGAGTCAGAAGACACAGGTTTACATCTTGATTCCACCACTTGCTGGTTGTTTGGACTTGACCAAGTCATTTAACTTCGTCTGCAAAATAAGCTTAATAATCTGTACTTCACAGAATTATTATGAGGATTAGTTGAGATAGTGTCTATGAATGTGCTGGACACATCGGAGGTGATCAATTAATGTCTATTTAAAAGAAGAGGAAGTGGAAAAGAGCCTCCTCTGTCCTCTGTGAACCTTCTGATGCAGAGTGTATTTTGGGGAGAAACAGACAGACAGTTTCAGAGAGTCCACCTGCCCGACTGACAAACTTCAGTTGGAGACTGAAGGCTGGACAATAGTCCGCCTGGTTTCTGGGCTTGTCTCTAATAGAATGTCTATGGCCTCCCCAGGGAGCATGAAGATTAATTAGTTAATCTTTGTAAAGTGCTTTGAAGGTGAAAAGTGCAACGTAAGTGGAATGGTTGAAATGCTATTGGAGATGTAATAATAGTAGCACCATATTCTGGCAGTCTTGCCTGTCTTGGACATCAATAATCAATAGCAGAGCAGGTTCTAAGATGTTTTTTACTTGATAAGAAAGGATTTGTTGTGGGATTTAGTGATAACACATTTCTTTTTGTAATCTTGCAGATAGAAACTTGCCAGTTCTTCCCAGTAGAGGAATGCAATCAGTAACAGTCTCATCCTCAGGCTTCATGGGCGTCTCCTTGCTAAGGTAGTCTGGTTGTCAGTCCTAGCCAGCTCAAGTGGAGAGACAGTTTGCCAGTTTGGGATGCTTTGTGGGTCCTGGGCACATGGGCTATTTGGTCTAATCCTGCAGAAGCTGAGGAAGAGTGTTATGTGGTTATCCAGTGGTGTGGACCACTGTGAATAACCAATGCAAAGTGGTACTATGGGCCAATAGGAGATGTGGCTTAGCTGTGTGACCCTGGGCTGGTCGCTTCTCTGAGCCTAATTTTCTCTCCTGTCAAATGGAACATAGTAATTGATGAGAACAATAATAAGGGTGACTCACAGGAGGGTGAATTTCACCCTTTCTCTGGAGAATTGAGGAGTCTAGAAAGGTTTCAAATTACTGGTGGTACATAAGCTGGACTCTAGAGATTGAGCCATAGTTTACCAGATGAATAATGTAAGGAAAGGCTGCCATGGCAGCAGGAACAGCACATTCCAAGCCATGAGATCGCACATCCGAATGGAGCCCCCCCAGTTCTTTTAATATACCCACTACCCCATGAGCCTTTTCTCCCTCTTTGAGGAAGCTTGGGAGTCTGATTCCTGTGAACTCCTTGGCTTCTGTGTTGGTGTCGGTGATCACGTCGATCCTGAGAACTGTATCCCTGCAGAGCCCTGTACCCTGCAATATTCTGACATGTCCCCCATGAGTCTGTGGTTGTTTTTTAGCTGACACTATAAACCATATGTTGAATGTGGGGCCAGATGAAGCTTTGATACTAAACACAGAGTAAGTAGTAGATTTGTCTAGAATTTAATATGCATTACTTGATGTTTTGTCTCTTAAGCGAAATTTTTCTTTGTTAAAATAAACATGTATAAAGAATTTATACAGCGCACATGGTTATGCATATTTATTGCAGAGAATCTGTTAATAATCTATGCCTCATCAGATTTTGCATTTCTGTTGAAATAACAAATGCAGCACTTGGTACAACTGAATCAGTTTGGTGAATTTTCTCTTATCTGGGAGAAGAAAGGCCATTTCTCCTTTTCCAAATTTCATTTTCTTCTGTCGTCTTTAGCACTGGCCAGCTTCCCAGGTGGTGCATCTGGAGACTGAATGCTTTTCTGGCTCCCAGTGATTTTGTCCTTTTTTCTCTCTCCCTCCCTTCCCTCCAGCACACACAGACACTGGCCTTGGCACTGTTCACGTTGCTCCTTTGGGTGAGAGCATAGCCTCCGAAAGGCCCTCTTATGATACACGGAGGGGAAAACATGTGAAACTGACTGTTAATTGAGCTCAGAGTAAGACCCTGAGATGTGGCACGGACAAGTCAGGAGGCTGGGGAACTTCGGGGTGGCTGACAGGATCCCTGGATGGAGTGAGAGAGAGGAAATCCTGAGGACAGACACCTGGGCCAAGCACAGGACAGTGTGAGGAGGGGAGAGGCTGTGGAGGCCATCCGGTGAGGTTGAAGTGTTGCCTGTGGTCATGTCCATATCTGTTAGAATGTCGGAGCAAGGCTTTAGAATCAGCCTCTGTTGGAATCCAACTGTGGTACTCACCACTTGTTTGATCTTGGGTGAGTCATTTCACCTCTCTGAACCTCAGTTCCCACAGCTGTGAAAATGGGAATTCTTGTGCTTTCTTTATAGGCTCCTGGTACATTGTTGTTGGTACGAAAATAAATGTTCACACTTTCTCTTGTAATTCATTGCCTACCCATGAGAGCACAGCTGTGGAATGTAGCCTTAATTCAAATAATGTTTTATTTTAGAAACTGGCAAGGTGTTTACCTGGGGCCGTGCGGACTATGGTCAACTAGGGAGGAAGCTGGAGTCTCATGAAAACTGGAAACTGGACAAGCAGGGTTTGTCTCTCCCCTGCCCGAGACCACAGAAGAGCACGCCTTCACCTCTGCATTGCTTAATGGGAGCTACTGAGGTAGGAAGTGACTTTCCATAGATGTCATGCGTTCCTTTTCCCTATCTTTCAGTGAAACGTTTTTTGAGGGCCTACTGTGTGCTCATAGTCCAAGCATTATGGTAGGTTCCATGCAGGAATCTGAAGGGTCCTTGCCCTCACATTGTCTGTAGTTTAATATGGTAGAAAAGGCAGTTACCCAGATAACTAAACCACAAGGCAGACTACGTAACTCCTTTAGAGAGGCTCAGAGTACTGTGGGTCCACTTCAAAGAATAAGAAATGAATTCAGGATACAGGAATTGGGTTGGGGGGATATGGCTTTGATCTGTGCCTGGGAGCATGGGTCAGACTTGAGCAAGCAGCTGTAAGAAGAGGAGGACTTTCGGCTGGGCACAACAGCTTGAGCAGAGTCACAGAGGAAAGAAAGTGAAGAAAGTGTGTGGTGACCACTGGTGGCTCAGTTTGGCTAGAGCATGGGGTGTCTGGGGGCAAAAATGAGGTGCTATCAGACAGTTTGGTGGGACCTGATCAAGGGGGGCCTTTAAGTCTGAGCTGAGGATGCTGCACTTCTGTTTATATCTCCCAGTGTAGACAACACTGCGGTTCAGTTGCTTCTTCAGGCCCCTTTAGTTCCCTGAAATGTCTTGAATTTGTACATTTAAGGCTGAGTCTTAATTTCTCCAGGGTGTGTGTTTCTGGTACTAAATTTTACTTTACTGCTGTCCTTAAAAAAAAGAAAAGGCTAGGTTTTTGAGAAGAGTGAGGATGGCCACGCAGGAAATGTGCCTTTGAACCCAAGTTGGCTTAATGAAGGAATTCAGTCTTCATTCAGAGTCTGTCAAAAAATTAATAAGCTAGTGAGACTTCTGTAATTAGCATCAGACTAATTACAACCCTCTCCATACCTAGAGGGCTTCCCTTCCCCTGGGGCCTGCCTGGCCTCCTCCTTCCGGGTATGTAGGACGGCTCTCAATTTCTGCTGCACATCCCAGCCCTGGGCCTCTCGGGCCCTTCCTAAGTGCTGGGTTGATCTGTCTGTCTTTCTCTCTCTTTTTCTTTAATTGAAAAGGTACTAAACCACACCACAAAGACAATTTAGACGTGGTAATAATAATAATAAAACCATCCATAATCTTACCGGCCTAACACAACTGCATTCCTTTTTGCGTACACACATGTACATACTTACAAAGTTGTAGTGATAGCATTTATGGTGGTTTGTATTTGGTCTTCATTTATTTTGTCACAAATGCTTTGTTTTGTTTCCTCTTGGTCTTACAACATTATATGATCTGAAGGTTCTGGGGTTTTCCAAATCATTCTTTGAATGTTGGACATTTAGATTATGTCCTCCCCTGCTTTTTTTTGTCACTATGATGGATTCTGCAGTGAATACCCTGTTGAACTGTTTCCTTAAGATACAGTATTGGGGATGAAATTGCTGGGGCAGAGGCCATGAGCATCTTGATGACTTCTGCTGTATTTCTGTAGGTTCTGTCTGAAAGGAGTCAACTCCCCCAGCAGGGAACGAGGGAATGCAGTGCAGTATTTAAGCTAGATTGTCTGCCTAGCGACTTAGTGTGCTGAGGGCTCGGTTCCTAGCGCTTTAGACTCCTCAGCTTTTCTTTGTCTTTCCCAGGACATTTGAGACTTTGTGATCAGGTAGCATAGCGGAGGCATAGAGGCCTCATGGATTTTTCTGAGTCTGGTTTTATTGGCAAGATGAGGGTAATAATACCGACCACGGAAGGACATTGACGAGGGTTACTCGGAAAGTCCTTGGCATGCAGCAGGCACCTGGTAACGGTTGATTCCTTTCTCTTCTTCCCCTTTGAAGCATTTTAATGCCCTATGCTGGCCATGATGTGTGGCTCTGTGACAGACATGGCCAGTGCAAACATACAGCCTGAGAGCCTGACAGTGAGGTGACTTATTTAGCTTCTTGCTGAGGCAATCTGAAGAGTCAACTTGCACCCTGAGCCCCTTAGCAGCTTCATTTCAGGGCTCCCCTCCCTCTCTGCTCCAGTCTCTGGGGTGCTAGTGTGTATACACTCAGGTCTCACTGCAGAGTCAGACTCCAGGCTGTTTCCTGCTGGGAAGGTGAGTCTGGGAATTCTCTCTGGCTGTTGATGTCCGTGTCTGACCTGTCAGGCATCTATTTGCCTGAGGTGTAGAGCCAGGCCAGGGGCAGCTGGAAGCTGCTAGGAGTGGATTCACCGTGGAAAAGATGACAGCCATGCTAAACTAGGCGCTGCCTTGGTCAGGGGCTTGGCCGGGGAGGTGGAGGGACACCTGGGGAGACAGGAACAGCCTCAAACTAAGCTGATGATTCCTGACCTTCAAGGAATTGAGTGTGGCCTGTAGCTGACCAATTGCCTTATCTGTCCAAGGGATAAGCAGAGGGAGGAATGAGCTGTCTGGGCTGGGACCTCAGGTAGGTCTCCCCAGAAGAGTCTGGAGGGACAGCCAAGCGGGAGGGGAAAGCACAGGTAGATGGAAGTGGACTGTGGTATAACCATCCCTTCCCATGAGCAAAGGAAAGCAAATAAGCACAATTACTTAGTGCTTATTATGGGCCAGGCAGTGTGCTAAATGCTTTACATATATTGTTTCATCTTCATAATGAGCATGGGCACAGGTATTATAATCATTGCTTTACGCACAAGGAAACCAAGGTCAGAGTGGGTGAGTCACTGGCCCCGGATTGCACAGCAGGTAAACAGTGGGGCTGGGGCTTGGACTTGAGTACTTGAAGCTCACATACTTCCTGTATAGACAACGTAAAATTGCTTATGTCCTTTTGCATGTGTGCCCTTAGCTGGATGAAAGTTCTAGAAGTCTGGGAGTCAGGGTCTCTGGTTCCCTGAGAGTCTCAATTCTTTTCTTTTGAGCTGTGTCTCACGTTTAGCCTGAGAAAGACTTTGAGATTTTAGACCTGCTGGGCCTTCCTTTAATGTTCATACACTGGTGAAAACTAGGTTTTTCCTGCATTCTGTATATGAAACTTGTGTATTTAAGCTTTACCTTAGATACTGGGTCTCTCTAGCCACTCCGGGAAAATTCCAGGGGTAGCACAGCAGTTGGGATTAATCCCCTCAAGCACGTGTCAGGGCAGGGTGTGTATGAGCAATTTTGTTTGCTTCTTAGCACTAAACGTATTCCACAGCAGCTTTTTGCTTTCTAAGCCCCAGGTGGGGATGTTCCCTGCACATTTCCTGTGGAACGTTGGCTCTGGACTCTGTCCAAAGGTGGAAGCATTCACAACTAGGCAGAAGTGCTTATGCTCACTTAGTGGGGACACTGGGGCCTCCCCAGGATTCTGAAGCAGCTAGAATTGGGCACCTGGTATGTAAGTGTAACCGGCAGGAAACCTGCTTGACTGAAGGTCAACAGCCCTTGGGAGACAAGAACTAGATGGGAGTCAGAAAGCCTGGGTTCGAGCTTTGGTTCTGCCCAGCTGAGTGAGTTTGTGCAAGCCCCTTTTCCTCCTGGACCTTCTGTTCCCCCAGGATGTTAGAGCAGATGATTCCTAATGTTTCCTATAGATCTAAGAGTCCTTTCCATCTCTGATTCCATTTCATGGAAATGATCACTACTTAAATGTGTAATGGCTCCTGTCTCTGGAGTCCCTCAGTGTTACAGCCAAGTCACTTAACTCCCAGCTTCTGGCTCCACCCTGGCAGACCTGGGAATGTTAACTTATCTGGAAGTTCCAGGCTTCACTACCGTTTCAGCCTTGCTCTCCTTCTTTGCCTTGGCTCTGTTCTCTGCCCTTCTTCCTTGTCCCCAAGCCCTGTTGTTCCCTTCTAGTTCACTGGTACTTAGCATGAGGCTCCTACTCCTTGGTCCCTGGACCTCAGTATGGTCCCCCTGCTCCCTGTTCAATCCCTCATTTTTTCAGGACCTCCCAGGTTTGGCTTTGATTCTCGTCCCTGTGGCTGTGCCCTTAGTGCCAGGGCAGGCAGACCTGGTGACACTACCTTCCTGGACTCCCTGCCTGACAGCCCCTCTGCTGGCTCTGTCTGTGCCGTCCCAACTTTTCTGCTCTCTTGCTGTACCTCTTTCTTGGCTTTGGGCTCTTACCCATTCCATAGTCAACCCGGTAAACATTAGTTGACACCTGCTGTGTGCCTGCGTCAGCCACAGTGGTGGTGCGTGGGGAAGTGGTTACAAAGATAAGGAATACATGATCTTTGCTGTCAGAGAACTTCCAGGAACCTAGATAGATAAATCCTTACTGTACAGAGTGAAAAGTGCTATGAGAGGTATGTATAAAAGGCCAAGGGCTCAGTGAAGATGGAATGATTTATTCTGAAGTCACTAACAGAAAAGAAGTGTTGTTTGAAGTAGGTTCTTAAACATGTAGGAGTTTAGCAAAGGTGAAAGGACATTCCAGGAAGAGGGAGCACAACAAGCACTAAAACTGTGAATCCAGGTCCGTGTTTAACTCCTGGTGCAGTTGGGATGCCTGTGCGTTCCAGTGGTCCAGTCTGGCTGCCTGTCTAGCCTGCCCCGTCACTGCCATCCCTCCTTCTGATAGGAGTATGATCTGAAGGAAAATAACTTCCACACATGTTATCTCATTTGATCCAAGTGTAATGCTATGAAATAAGGCAGAAGGGGGATAATTATCATTTTCTAATTGAGGAAACTGAAGCCCAGAGAGGCTAGCTAGGAATTAGGAAAAGACACAAGACAAAAAGCCTGAATCCCAGTGTTTCTGAGGGCCTTGCTCTGGGCTCAGTCTGCAGCCATCGTCCTGAGTCATGTTCCTGGTTTAAATTCTGCCCACGTTTGGTTGAGGAGCACCAAATGCCAGTGAGGGAGCTCGGTGTGCACGTGCACAGCCAGTGGAGCAGAAGCGGGAAACGTGGCAATAAACAAGAGCTGAACCAGAGACGGGGTAATTCTCATGCCCAGATGCCATCAGCCCTCATTTTGCTGCAGGACTAAAACTGTTTGTTAGAGGATCAACCTGTGCACAGGGTCTCAGTGAAATCTGTCAGAACGAGTGGGAAAGGAGCTATTTTTAGTTTGCAGAGTCACTCACTCGGCTGTGTTAGCTGAGGTTTGAGCCAGTCCCCTACGCTTTCTACAGTGTTATTTCTGAAGGAGGAATACCACTTGAATGCTGTGTAAAACCCATTAATGAACCTGGAAGTTTCCAGGGCATCTTTGTCCTGCAGCTCCCTCGGAAGGCTGCTTTTCCTGAATGACCTTCCTCCTTTCCTATATTTATGCATTTCTAATTTTAAGTTTGTGTCAAGACTGTGGGACTTTGGTGCCCTAAATAACACAGAATCTACCACCAGCAATCAGCTGAGTCCAGAGGGCTCTGGCAGAATTGAACACAACCTGAAAAAGCATTCCCAAGTAGCTCTGTGGTGAGGAACCTGTGGCGCCTTTGCCGTTCTTAGACAAGTGTGAGGTTGCTGAGGCCATGGCGCCCAGGCAGTCAGAACCTTCCAGGTGTAGCTAGTTTTCGAGGCCTCCCCAAAATGGCGTAGCAGTGTTTACCCAAAGACTGTTTCGTGGGAGATTAGAAAGGCCAGCACATTGGTGCTGTTGCTGCTGACCTAACGGGAGGAGAAGTAACACACACAGTCTCAAAGCTGTGGACTGGTTTTGTCTGTGTGAACACTCAGAAGAGAGGAAGAACGACCAGCCAGGGCTGGGCTGCCTTGTTTGAAAGAGGTGGAAAAGGATATGATACAGCAAGTGCTTACTTACTACCTGCGCTTTTCGTATCTATTTATAGTTAATCATCTCTCTCTTAACACTAAAACATAAGATCCAAGAGGGCAAGGGCCTTGTCTGTCTTGTTCAAAGCTGTGTTCCCAGTATCCAGAATAGTTCTTGACACTTCATATGTGCTAGCAGATGTTTGCTGACTGAATAAGTAAAAAATGAATGAAAGAAATGGTTTGGGAGGGATGTGCTCCTCTTCTGTCTCCCCATAGTCTGCGCTTCTCAGTTCCAGGCCAGTTCAGAAATAGGCATTCCCGTGTTTTTAGGCATTTGAGGATCAGATGTCCTGCAGAGCCAGAGAACAGACAGGCTTTGCCCCTGTGATGTGCTTGAACAACCCTGAAGTTTCTTACGAAGGCTGTTGGTGATGAGGCGTATAGTCCTTTAACACTTCACAATTTACTGAGTGCTTTCACACTTATTCATCTTTGGCTTTTCTTCTTTAATCCAGCAGAGGCTTGTGTATACCTGTCTGTCTGAGCACTGCATTAGCTGAATAGGGGAAGCAGAGAAGAGTGGAACAGTTTCTGTCGCAGGGCTCAGATAAATTCATTGCGGGACAAACAGAATATGACAATGGCTGTAAGAGAGAGTCTGACAATGAAAATATGTTGATCCCATCCCTTCCCATGTCCTTGGGGACCTTTTCTTTCTTGCATTTTCAGTCCTTGTGGTTCTGTTGGGTTCTATAGGGTTGGGGTTGGGGGGAGTTGGGGTGGGAGGTGGTGACTGGAAAGGCTTCCTGAATTGGAAGCTTTGACATTAAATTAGTTCTCAAGGGAGCTAATATAAAGTAACAGGGGAATCTTGGCAAGAACTTGCATTAAGAGGAAAGCAGAGGAAGAGCAGCCAGATAGAGACTGAGTATTGACAAGAGAGGGAGAAAGCAAGCCAGGAACTGCAGCATCTCAGAAGGAAGGAACTTTCAACAGGGAGGTCAGAGACTGAGAAGACCCTGGATCTGCTGATGGGGAGGTGTGCTGACATTTTGGAGAGAAGCTTCGGTGGAAAGGTGGAAGCTAAAGCAGGGACATGGGGAATGAAAAGGTGATGAGAAACTGAGGCTGCAGATGTGAATGACCCTTTTAGGAGATTCGTTGGCCAAAGAAGGATGAGAACAGGCTCAGGAGCTTGAAAGGAGAGCTTGGTTTGAGTTGGTTTTGTAAGCTCAGGGAAACTGGAGGGGGTCAGAAGGCTAAGAGAAAGGATTAGAGAGAGAGAGAGAAAAGCTTATGAGTAAAGATGCAAGGAGAGGCCATAGCCGGAGCCAGGCCCCCAAGGAGAGGAGAGAGAGGATTGACATCACTGTGAAGGAATTGGTTCTGCCAAGGAGGAAGGACACTTTTTTTCCTGCACAGGAGTGGAAAAAAAAGGGAGGATATGTGGGGATAGAAGTTTCAAGGTGGACCAGAGAAATGCTTTTATTGAAGTGTGTGTATCCTTTGTCACCATGGTATATCTTAGTTTTATTTATTTCCTCAATAAGTGTTTACTGCATCCTACTGCAGGCCGTGCACAGGGCAAGGTGCCCAGAATTCACAAAGAAAGGTCAGAGTTGCTGCCCAATACTGTAATAAAGTAATTATGAATGTGTCCATCTCTAAATCAAACTGAGTTCTTTGAGAGCATATTCTGTCTTATTTGTCTTTGTATTAGAAGTGTGCTGAAAAAAGTGTGAGAGCTCCTGTTGGGTGGCTTGCATCTTCCTCGTTAGATTGAAAGCCATATTGTCTTCTGGTGTGATGAGGTTAGTGTGGGAGGTCTCAGGGACGGACTAGTTCACTCTACTCTGTAGTGGGTCCATCCAGCACAGTCTGGCAACTGCCTGGAAGTGGGAGAAGAAAGACATCATTATTGGCTCTGACCCCTGAGTAGTGGGCAGGGCAGATGTTGCTGCCTTTGTTCTAGGGGTGAGGAAACTAAAGTTCAAAGAGAAAGCTGTCACGAGTTCCAGGTTGCATGGACATGGCAGAACAGGACTTGAACCTGCCTCTCAGGGCTCTCAGTCTTCTCATTGCCAGCTCTGTGACACCAACATCTTCCTCTCTGATCAGAGAGGACAACTCTGATCAGAAAGTGGCCCTGGACTCTGGCTTTTCTATCACTAGGTGGTAGTTGGGTCTGCTGGAGACCTGGTAGCCGTCTCTAGACTCACAATCTGAGTCAGTGGCTCATGAGGAAAAGCAGGGGGAAAGGAATAGCCTCAGTGAGGACTGGGGCAGTGAAAACAGCTCCTGACTGGTGAACCGTAGTGCCTACTGGAATTGGAGGTCTGATGGACAAAATCTTGAATGTGGAGTGAGACCTGAGTTGCAATTTTTGCTTTGTCACCTACAATCCATGTGACTTTGGGTCAGTCTAAACCTCTCCAAAGTGGGAATAATAATATCTGCTTTACCTTGCCCACAGGGTTATCGAAAGGTGCATATAGAAGATATATAAGGGCTTTGGTAAACTCTGAAGTGCTGTGCATCAGTTATTTGTTCATAGCATATGAGCCACTCTATGATTCAGATACAGGTTTTGTTATAAGTATAGGTGAGAGCTGCTCTTATCTTTCAGTCACTTGAGATCTTAGGAACTACATACAATTGTCTTGGGTCTTGTGGGAAACACTTCTCAGAATCAGAACCTGTGATGATAGTGGAGGCCAAATGTTTGGTAATCCATAGTCAAACTCCATGCAGTGTCTGAGAGCATGAATTCCTGTCGAGGTAGCCATCAGCGTCTACAGCAAGGATGCTTCTTGCTTGCGCTCTCTCAGCAGCAGAGGAAATTCATCAGCACTGATTTAAAGTCCCAGTGACCTCCTATGTCACTACCACGCTCTGCAGCATTATGACTGCCCCGGCCATGCCCAGGGTCACCCTGGAGCTGACCAGCTGTCTTTTGTTGCATTTGACCTTGAAAACTGGGCTGTCCCAGGGTGAAAGTAAATCACACAGAGGTTTAGAGTGAAAACAGAAGCCAATGAGGGTTTAAAGGAGGTTGCAGTAGTTTGATGAAAGAAGTGCGAGGTCTGTGAAAGCTGAGTGAGCTGTGCATGAATCCGTTGGTCGGGGAACTAAAACTACCTCCATCTCTACCACTGTCCCTGTAGCTCGGGCCTCCGTCATCTGTTGCCTTGTTACAGTGGCAGCCCCTTAGTTAAGAACCCCTTGTCTTTAGTCTGGCCTCATCCCAGCTGCCCCCACCCAGCTGCCAAAATGATGTACTAAAATATAAATCTGATCGTGCTATGCTTTCTTTTTTAAGATCCTTAGAAAATACAGAAAACATTCATCCCCACAATAAATGCTTAATGGAAACCTGCATATGGGAGAAACTAAGCCAAGCCTTTAGGATGTAGTGGAGAATAAGACCCAGCCTCTGCCCTTAAGGAGTAGGAAAAGCTCACAACCCATACTCCTCATAGCCAGAGTGCGAAGAATGGAGTTCCAAGAGTGTGAGTGCCAGGAAGGTTGTCGGCCTGTTCACTACTGTGTCCCCATCACCTTGATTAGAGCCTAGCACACAGTAGGTACTCAGCAAATAATTGTTATAGGGATGAATGTATGCCTTTTCTTTTTAATGCCTTCCCATCCAGGATGAAGTCCAAAATCTCTGGCTCGTCATAAGAAGCTCTTATTGACCCTGCCCTTATCAGAATATGCAGTTTCACCTTCTGCTCTTCTCTACCTTGCCTTCTGCAGTTCATCCATACTGCACCAACAGAGTCATCATGTTGTTTGATACTTCTGAGTCTTTGCATGTGGTGGTTCTTCTGCTTCCCTTTGCCCTTGGCTACTTGGATAACCACTACCCATCCCCCAACAGATAGTAAGGATGATGTCTTATATTCATCTCAGTATTCCTACCATCCAGCCTGACTAACCTGCCCCTTCTTTCTTTCTTGATTGAGTTTTTCTTTGCTTGGTGTCATTACCCACCTTCCTTGGCTCTGTTGAGCTGTTGTCCCTCAAACCCTTTTCCACTTTCCATCTACCTCGGTTGTCCCTGATCCTTCTTGAGATTCCAGATCTGGAATTTGTTGACCTGCTGGAGGCCTGGCTCCTTGGCTGTGATGAACCCTGGCCTTCCTTTTGTCTTTCTTAAACACCGTCTCTCCCCCACAGTGGTCCTGTCAGACAGCTAGGCCTCTCTACCAGTTCCACTTGCACAAGAACCCTACCCTGAGCAGGGCCTAGACTTTGTCAGTCTCATTGCCCAGGGACTGGACTCTGTCCTGGATCCCCAGTCGCTTGAAACCTTGTTCTGGATGGCTAATTCCCCAGCAGAATGCCATCTGCTGGACTTTGAGGGCTGCTGCTGCTTGGAGCTTCCTGCTTGGAGGCCATCTTTGATATTGGCACTGGCCTGAATCAAGCCTCTCTCTGCCAGGCCCCTTTGGGTACTGTATATTGGATGGTTGTCTTAGGAGCCAGCCCTGTAGTCACCTTCTTCCCCAAAGGTTATTCCCATCCAGTTCCAGCCTCTTCTTGGCCTGTATGTTCTGAGCCACTGAGGCCTTGCCTGGCAGGGGCCCCCTGACATAGATAAAGAGAAAATATTGCTCTTATCACTTCCAAGGAAGCAAAACCAGGCCATTCTGTTGGGATGCGGCCTTCAGTACCCCAAGTCCCCAGCCTAGTTGGTGGAGGGACTGCAGAATGATGGCTAGAAAGAAGGAGGTTAGTCTTTGTCTGGTTACATAATTCCCTTCTGTGATGCAGTAGTTCTCTCTGTGGGAACACTGTCGGTGGTGGCCACCGCCTGCATCTGCAGCTTGCTGTTTGGAAGGGAGTTCTTTCTACTGGATGCCTGGTATTGTCTTAGATTAGGGAGACTGGCTGTAGATAGCAGAATTGGAAAGAATCAGAGATGTCATTGCAAAAAGATCAGCTGATACAACAATCAGTTGTGAAGCCTCTGGCTTTTCAGAAGGGCCAGAAGTATAAGGAGAAAGCAAAGCAGGGGGCAGAGTAGGAGCCCACTCACAGGTGCTGGGAGGCTGCTGGTGTCTCCCGTGAGGACCTTCCCATTGCCACTTCAGGAGCTGGCTGGGGAAGATTGCTCATGGCTGCTGAACAAAATGTGTGTGTTGTAGCCAGCACTCCCAGGACTGAGTGAGCAAAGTTCCTCACTCCAGGAAGGTGATTTAGTCATGAGTATCTTCTCTGTGTTTTTATCTCCACTTGGTCCCTGTTGGATAAGATTTTTTATTAATTGCCTGGAGCATGCACATCATGTGAGGATAGAGTCTACATGAAGCTATATATATTGCCGTAAATAGGAGAAGGACTTGGAAGAATCAAGAGACTTTTCACTGTGGCTTGATTCTTGGACACTGCTTTACTTCACCGAGCCTCAGATTTTGCATCTGTTAAATTGATATTACACTTATTAGGCCTGCCTCTCCAAGTTATTGTCAAAATGATGTCGTAAATGTGAAAGCATTTTATAAACTATGAAGCAATAAACACATGTAAGTTGTGTTAGTAGATTTCTTTGTCATATCCAACCTTCTGTGTGTTTTCAGGAAACTCTAATTTCTTGTAGGTCTGTGGAAATTGTTGTTGGTTATCATAGAGCTGGAGTTTCATATGAATCATTTCCATGATTCTTGTGTTCCTCTTGCTCCATCAGTATGTGTCGAATACCCAGGGTGCGTTCATTACATAAGAGCGGTGGACTTCGAATGTGACAACAGGGAGGACACAGAGTCCTAACACTTTCTAAATGTGATTGATAATATAAATCTCCTTCTGGTAAGAAATGAGGACATGTGAGAAGAGAGATCTAGAAGAGTGTTGGCCAGGTCTCTTGAGTCTTTGAGAGAGCTTCTTAGAGGGGATGAAATTTGAAGGCTAGAGGAGAGTTTGGTGGGAGGCAAGCTCAAGCCTCTTTAGGCTCCTGAAGGATCTAGGGGAAGAGGCTGGTTCCTTCTCAGGCACTGAACCTGGGGGTGGTGTTGACAGGCTTGGGTTTGAGCACTGAGGTTGGCAGTTAAGAAAGACTTAATTGGGAACAATAGGATTTTTTAGAAATAATAATAATGATAGCTCCCATTTGTTGAATATTGACTATGTGCCATGTATTGTGCTAAGCACTGTTCAAACATCACTTTTAATTCTAACAGCATTCCTCTGAAACGTTATATATTTTATCTCATTTTGTGGATGAGGAAACCAAGACTTGAAATAGCTTGTCTAAGGACACAGACAGGAAATAGCAGAGCTAGCACAGTGCTAAAGTTGTGGACTAGAGGACATACAAGAGCCTGGATGATGGTTTTCCAGGTTGAAGGGCCAAAAGGTGACTATGAATGCTACTCACTCCACTCCCACCCTAGACGTCCAGATGGTGCCAGAAGAGGTGGAGCCTGTGGCAGCTCCTTGGTGCCTGGGTGCAGACTAGGGGAGGCACACCTAGCAGAGCCACTGAGTGGCTTTCCTTCCCCAGAAACTCCCACTTTAAAGCTGGGACAGTGAAGTGTGCCTTTGAAGAGTTGAGAAAAGATATTTTAATTGTTCACGATTCCTTCCTGGGCTTCTGTTTCCGTTCACAGTGGCAGCAAGAATGAGTTTGGGAGTATTGCAACCCCAGCCCCTTACCTACAAATCTAAGTTGTACCACTTTACAAGGCTCACATTAGAGCTTACCCAGCTGAATCTTTTCTGGACAACTCCAGTTGCCATTTCGAGTTTAAGCTACCTGAAGACAGGTACCATGTCTCGATTGCAGCTTGATCTTCAGTACATGGTACAGTGCCCATCAGAAAGCAAGTGAATGGGGTTTATTATGGAACTAAATGAAAACCTGTCCTCACTTAGCATCTGAGTGAGTCCCCTGTTACTGTTTGATTTCACTGTAACATCTGGTCACCTCATGTGTGGTGATCTTCCAGAGGAGAGCATCTGGTGCTGAAGAGTGGGTGCTGTATTTTAGATTGTTTTTAAATTTTTTTATTGAGGTCATAATAGTTTATAACATTGTGAAATTTCAGTTGCATGTTACTATTTGTCAGTCACCATATATATGTGCCCCCTCAACCCTTGTGCCCACCCCCCAACCTCCTTCCCTCTGGTAACTACTGAACTGTTCTCTTTGCCCGTGTTTATCTTCCACATACAAGTGAGATCATACGATGTTTGTCTTCTTCTGTCTGGCTTATTTCACTTAACATAATACCCTCAAGGTCCATCCGTGTTGTTGCGAATGGGATGATTTTGTCTTTTTCTATGACTGAGTAGTACTCCATTGTGTATATATGTAAATATATATACCATATCTTCTTTATCCATTCGTCAGTCAGTGGGCACTTGGGTTGCTTCCACGTCTTGGCTATGGTGAGTAATGCTGCAGTGAACATAGGGGTGCATAAGTCTCTTTGAATTGTTGATTTCCAGTTCTTTAGATAAACACCCAATAGTGGGATAGCTGGGTCGTATGGTATTTCTATTTTTAATTTTTTGAGAAATCTCCATACTGTTTTCCCTAGTGGCTGCACCAGTTTGCATTCCCACCAGCAGTGGATGAGGGTTCCCTTTTCTCTCCAACCTCTCCAACATTTATTATTTTTTATCTGGGTGATTATAGCCATTGTAACAGGTGTAAGGTGATATGTTACGGTAGTTTTGATTTGCATTTCCTGGTCCTTAGTGATGTTGAGCATCTTTTCATGTACATGTTGGCCATCTGTATATCTTCTTTGGGAAAATGTCTGTTCATATCCTCTGCCCACTTTTTGATTGGGTTGTTTGTTTTTTTGTGGTTCAGTTGTGTGAGTTCTTTATATAATTATGGAGATTAACACCTTGTCGGATATATGATTTGCAAATATTTTCTTCCTGTTGGTGGGTTGTCTTCGTTTTGATCCTGGATTTCTTTGCCTTCTAGAAGTTCTTTAGTTTGATGGAGTGCCACTTGTTTATTTTGTTTGTTTCCCTTGTCTGAGTAGACAGGGTATTCGAGAAGATGCTTTTAAGACTGATGTCAAAGAGTGTACTGCCTATATTTTCTTCTAGAAGTTTTATGGTTTCAGGTGTTACCTTCAAGTCTTTGGTCCATTTTGAGTTTACGAGTTTTGAGATAGTGGTCTACTTTTATTCTTTTGCATGTGACTGTCCAGTTTTCCCAAAACCATTTATTGAAGAGGCTTTCCTTTCTCCATTGGATGTTCCTTGGCTCCTTTTTTGAAGATTAGCTTACTGTAGTTGTGTGGTTTTATTTCTGGGGTTTCAGTTCTGTTGCATTGATCTGTGTGTCTGTTTTTGTACCAGTACCATGCTGTTTTGATTGCTATAGCTTTTTAGTATATTTTGAAGTCAGGGATTGTGATGCCTCTAGCTTTGTTCTTGTTTCTCGGGATTGTTTTGGCTATTCGAGGTCTTTTGTTGCCCCATATGAATTTTAAGATTCTTTGTTCTATTTCCGTGAAGAATGTCATTGGGATTCTGATTGAGATTGCATTGGATCTGTAGATTGCTTTAGGTGGTATGGACATTTTAACTATGTTTATTCTTTCAATCTATGTGCATGGAATATCTTTCCCTTTCTTTATGTAATTATCAATTTCTTTCAGTAATGTCTTATAGTTTTCCTTGTATAGGTCTTTCATCTCCTTGGTTAAATTTATTCCTAGATATTTATTCTTTTTGTTACAATAGTAAATGGGCTTGTATTGAGTTCTTTTTCTGTTAGTTCATTATTGGAGTATAGGAATGCTGCTGATTTTTGTAAGTTGACTTTGTATCCTACAACTTTACTGTAGTTGTTGATTATTTCTAATAGTTTTCCTGTGGATTCTTTAGGATTTCCTATATATAAAATCATGTCATCTGCCAACAGCGAGTGTTTCACTTCTTTGTTGCCTATTTGGATTCCTTTTATTTCTTTTTTCTTGCCTAATTACTCTGGCCAAAACCTCCAGTACTATGTTGAATAAGAGTGGTCAGAGTAGGCACCCTTGTCTTGTTCCTGTTCTCAGAGGGATGGCTTTCAGTTTTTCCCCATTGAGTATGATGTTTACTGTGGGTTTGTCATGTATGGCCTTTATTATGTTGAGGTACTTTCCTTCTGTACCCATTTTATTGAGAGTTTTTATCATGAATGGATGTTGGATCTTGTCAAATGCTTTCTCTGCATCTATTGAGATTATCATGTGGTTTTTGTTCCTCACTTTGTTAATGTGGTGTATCACATTGATTGATTTGTGGATGTTGATCCAACCCTGTGTCCCTGGTATGAATCCCACTTGGTCATGGTGTATGATCTTTTTTATGTATTGCTGTATTCAGTTTGCCAATATTTTTTTGAGGATTTTTGCATCTGTGTTCATCAGCGATATTGGCCTGTAATTTTCCTTCTTTGTGTGTCCTTGTCTGGCCTTGGTATGAGGGTGATGTGGGCTTCAGGGAATGTGTTAGGAATTGTTCCGTCTTCCTCGATTTTTTGGAATAGTTTGAGAAGGATAGGTAATAAATCTTTGAATGTTTGGTAGGATTTTCCAAAGAAGCCATCTGGTCCTGGACTTTTATTTTTGGGGAAGTTTTTGATTACTTTTTCAATCTCTTTACTTGTGATTCGTCTATTCAGGTTCTCTGTTTCTTCTTGATTCAGTTTTGAGAGATTTTAAGAGTCTAAGAATTTGTCCATTTCTTCTAGATTGTCCAGTTTCTTGCCATATAGTTTTTCATAGTATTGTCTTCTAATCTTTTGTATTTCTGTGGTATCCATTGTAATTTCTCCTCTTTCATCTCTAATTTTATTTATTTTATCCTTCTCTCTTTTTTTCTTAGTGAATCTGACTAAGGGTTTGTCAGTTTTGTTTATCCTCTCAAAGAACCAGCTTTTTGTTTCATTGATCCTTCCTTTCTGCAGTCTTTTTTGTTTCAATTTCATTTATTTATCCTCTAATTTTTATTATTTTCCTCCTTCTGCTGAGTTTGGGCTTTGTTTGTTCTTCTTAATTCTGTCAGGTGTAGTTTAAGATTGCTTATTTGAGATTTTTCTTGTTTGTTAATGTGGGCCTGTATTGCTATAAATTTCCCTCTTAAAACTGCTTTTGCTGCATCCCCTATGAGTTGGTATGGTGTGTTTTCATTTTCATTTGTCTCCAGATATTTTTTGATTTCTTCAATGATCCATTGGTTGTTCAGTAGCTTGTTGTTTAGTCTCCACATCTTTGTTCCTTTCCCAGCTTTTTTCTTGTAGCTGATTTCTAGTTTCATAATATTATAGTTGGAAAAGATGCAGATATAATTTCTATCTTCTTAAATTTATTGAGGCTTGCCTTGTTTTCCAGTATATTGTCTATCCTTGAGAATGTTCCATGTGCACTTGAGCAGAATGTGTATTCTGCTGTTTTGGGATGGTGTGTTCTGTATGTATATCTATTAAGTCCATCTGATCTAGTTTTTCATTTAATTCCACTATTTCCTTGTTGACTTTCTGTCAGGATGATCTATCCATTGATGCAAGTGGGGTGTTGAGGTCTCCTACTGTTAGCGTGTTGTCATTAATATCTCCTTTGAGGTTTGTTAATAGTTGCTTTATGTACTTTGGTGCTCCTGTGTTGGATGTGTATATATTTATAAGTGTTATGTCTTCTTGGTGGAGTGTCTCTTTTATCATTATATACTGCCCCTCTTTGCCTCTTGTTACCTGTTTTGTCTTGAAATCTACTTTGTCTGATAAGTATAGCAATACTTGCTTCCTTTTGTTTGCCATTAGCTTGGAGTATCATTTTCCATCCCTTAACTCTGAGCCTGTGTTTGTCTTTGGAGCTGAGATGTATTTCCTGGAGGAAGCATATTGTTGGGTCTTGTTTTTTTAATCCCTCCTGCCACTTTGTGTCTTTTGATTGGAGAACTCAATCCATTTACGTTTAGAGTGACTATTGCTATATGAGGGCTTAATGCTGCCATCTTATTGCTCATTTTCCAGTTCTTCTGCATTTCCTTTGTTTCTCATCCCATATATTTCAGACTACCAATTCAGTTAGGTAGTTTTCTATGATGGTTTTCTTAGTTTTCTCCATGTTTGTCATTTGTGTCTCTCTTCTAATTATTTGTTTAGGATTACCATTAGGTTTGTATAAAAAAATCTCATAGATGAGATAGCCCATTTTCTGATAGCCTCTTATTTCCTTAGACTAAGCTGATTCCATCCCTTTCCTTTTCCCCTTCTAAGTTATTGTCATTCCATCTTGTGTTGTGAGTTTGTGGTTAAAATGATGAGATTATTTTTATTTTGGTGTTTTCCTTCCCTTTATCTTTAATGTTATAGTTAAGTGTTTACTAACCTGAACTGATAGAGAGCTACCATTTTCTGATTATTGCCTACCTATTCCTCCCCTTGCTCAGGGCTTTGTAGCCCCTTTCCGTTTTTTTTTTTCAGGTGTGAGGGCCTTCTTGTGGATTTCTTGTGGGGGGTGTCTTGTGGTGATGGACTCCCTTAGCTTTTCTTTATCTGGGAAAGTTTTTATTTCTCTGTCATAGCTGAAGGATATTTTCGCTGGATGGAGTATTCTTGGCTGAAACTTTTTGTCTTTCAGTATTTTGAATATATCATTCCACTCTCTCCTAGCCTATAGGGTTTCTGCTGAGAAATCTGCTGAAAGCCTGATAGGCGTTCCTTTGTAAGTTATTTTCTTCTGCCTTGCTGCCCTTAATATTTTCTGTTTGTCATTAACTTTTGCCAGCTTTACTATCATCTGCCTTGCAGTAGGTCTTCTTACACTGATATAGTTAGGAGATCTGTTGGCTTCATTCACTTGTATTTCCAGCTCTTTCTCCAGGTTTGGGAAGTTCTCCGCTATTATTTCTTTGAACAAGCTTTCTGCTCCATTCTCCTTCTCGTCTCCCTCTGGAATACCTATAATCCTTATGTTGCATTTCCTAGTTGAGTCAGAGATTTCTTGGAGAGTTTCTTCATTTCTTTTTAGTCTTAGTTCTCTGTTCTCCATCTGAAGCATTTCTATATTTCTGTCCTCTAGATTGCTAATTCAGTCCTCTATAATATCAACTCTGTTATTCAAAGACTCTAGATTTTTCTTTATCTCATTCATTGTGTTTTTCATCTCCAGCCATTCTGATTGGCTTCTTAGGATTTTTTTTTGAATCTCATACACTATTGAATGGTGGGGGAAGGGGCCAGCTCAAACAGCAGGCATGTGGAGAAGCCTTGGGGACTTGAGCTCCATGACCTCTGAAGCAGGCTTGGAGAGGTCTGTGAGGGGATAGCTGTGTTGGTTGCTAATAGAGTTGTGTGATATATTAGTTTTGGAGGGAGAGGAACAAAAACAGAATGCTGACTCCTCCAGTTGTCTCAACATGAGGGTCATAGAAATGTAAGCATCTTTCTCACTCTGCAGTGCTCCATTCCTCAGACGCCTATTTAAAAGTGAGAGCACAGAGGCACAAAAATGGTACATTTCCCTTTGCACCCTTCAAGGTGAAACTTCTGCTGCTGCATGGGGACTTGTGGGAGCAGTTCCGTAGTTACTGCTATACGATGCATTTATCATTCTGTCCCCTGGCACATTTTGCCAAGCTGCATAATTTCCCTGTTCCTTCCTACACTCACCAGCTTCATGATGATGATGTGTCTAGTGGCCACAGACTCCCTGATCAGAGTTTGTGGTGTAGTGGAAAGGGCAAGGTATTAGCTAATAATGACAGCAGGTAGCATTCACCAGGTCCCAGTGCAGTGCCAGGTTCTCTGCTAAGCACTTTCTAGACGCCATCTCTTTAGTTCTCATGATAGCCCAGTAGAGTTGGGATTATTATTCCTTTGTTTACAGATGAGGAGAATGAGGATTGGGGGTGGTCACTTGTCCAATGCCATATGGCTAGTAAGTGACAGAGTTGTGATTAAAACCCAGATCCTGGGCCAGCCCTGGTGGACTAGTGGTTAAGTTTGGCATGCTCGGCTTTGGTGGTTTGGGTTCTGTTCCTGGGTGCAGACCTGACTTGTCTGTCAGTGGCCATGCTGTGGCCATAGCCCACACAACAAAAGAAGAGGGAGATTGCCCATAGATGTTAGCTTAGGACAAATCTTCCTCAACAAAAAGGAGATTGGCAACTGGTGTTAGCTGAGGGTAAAACAAAATCAAAATAAAACAAATCAAACAAACAAACAGAAAACCCAGATCCTACCTCAAAGCCCATGCTATGAATTCCAGGATTCCATTTTGGACTCTAATGTTAATTCTCTGTGGGACTTGGAGCCAGAGACTCTGCCTCCCTGGGCTGCAGCTTATAATCTGTACAGTGAGAAGCAGTCCAAGGTTCTTCCAAAGCTCTAAGGCCAATACCATTCTGGTTTGGTTAGAACTCTTACCCACCTGGAGGCTGATTTCTTTTTAGCTTTGAGATTTTTTGTTTGTATGATTTATTTTATAGTGGTAGCCTGGCTGCCATGTATTAATTCTACAGCAACAACATTAATATGAGGCAATTAAGAGTGTACATAGTGTAAAATAGTATGGATCGGTGCTGTCCTTTAGAACTTTCTATGATGATGGAAATGGTTGTGTCAGTCCAGTACAGTAGCTAATAAGCACATGTTGCTACTAAGTACTTGAAATGTAGCTAGTGTGACTGAGGAACTGAATATTAAATGTTATTTAATTTTAAGTAATTTAAATTTAAATAGCCACATGTGGCCAGTAGCTACCATACTGGACAGTGCAGGGATAGATAGTATAATAATGTAAAACCAAATAGAGTATGGAGTCTTCTATTCCCATCTATCTTTAATTTGTCTCCTTTGTTCCAACTAAGGCTTCTGATTTCCATGTTGATTTTTCCAGAGGTGTAATACCTGATATATTATTACATTTGTATTGTGCTTTCAACATTCAGCACACATTCAGACATACATTATTGCATCATTTTTTCATGCCTATAAAGCCTATAGAAAAGATGGATAGTGCTATGTGCTTTTCTAAGGAAACTGAGGCACAGAGGGGTTGAATATGCTACTTGGAGCTGAGTAAATACTTTTAGCATGAATAAGTGGTTTATCTGAAGCCATTTTTGGAGCCGTAGAACCAGGACTAGAAACTTAGGTCTTCAGATTCCTGGCTAGAGTCTCTTTTAGTTCTCCCATCACTGGTATGCCAAGCGTGGAATAGAGAGACTTTAGATAACTAACTGTTTTAATGTTAGGTGGAGGACTTTTTATTTTCATTTTATACCTTTCTGTACTGTTTGATTTTTAAACTGTAGATAAGCATCATCTTAATTATAAGTTTAAAAATCAATATTTGGAAAAATTAAATGAAATGGTATGAGACTGCATAATGGAGCTATTCCTATTTTGTACGTGTGAGAACTGACATGCTAGTCAGAAAGGCAGCTTTTCATGTAAGATCTGTGATCAGAGGAGGATTCCATATGGTTCCATTTCCAGTATTGGTGGAGTAGTTCCCGTTAGACCAATCCTCCCACAGAAAACACTGTGAACTAGACAACATGTGAAAACAACTACCTGAAGGAACTGGACAGTGACCCAAAGCAGGCCCAGTCTCCACAACTGTCAGGTCCTGAAGGTCAAGGAGAGACTGAGGAACTGCTCCAGATGGAAGGATTCTAAAGAGACATGGCAGCTACATGAAATGTACACTTGTGAACTGGATCCCTTTGTTGTAAAGGACATTACTGGAAGAAATGATGAACCCTAAATGGAGTTGAAGTTTTGTTGGTAGTTACATACCAGTGTTAATGTTTTAGTTTGGATGGTTGAATTGTTGTTATATAGAGAGTGTTGTTGGTTTTGGTGCCAAACACACTAACGTATCTTGGAGTGGTGAGGCATCAGTTTGGCGACTTGCTTAGAGATAGTTCTGAAAAAATAGAGAAAGAGAGGGAAGCGAATATAGAGCAAAGATGGTAAAATGTTAAAATTTCCTTTGAGGGAAATTTATATCTTTAAATACATATGTTAGAAAAGAAGAAAAAAGACTAGATTCAGTGACTTAAAATTCCACCTTTAGAAACTGGCAAAAGAAAAGGAAACCTAAAATAAGTAGAAAGAAGGAAACAATAAAGGTAAGAGCAGAAATTAATGAAATAGAAAACAGACAAAAATAGAGAAAAATAACAAAGCCAAAAGCGGTGCTTTGATATATCAACAAAATTGATAAAGCCCTTGCTGGACTTATCAAGGAAAAAGAGAAAGAGGTCACAAAATACCAGTATCAGCAATGAAAGAGGTCTAGAAACATTAAAGGATACTGCAAATGTTATGAACACCTTTGTGCCAATAAATTTGGCAACTTAGATAAAATGGGTGAATTCTTTGAAAAAATGTAATTTACCAAAACTGACAAGGTGAAATAAATCTGATTATCTGTATATCTGTTAAAGAGATCAATTCATTATCTAAAACTTTCCCACAAAGAACCTTCTAGGCCTAGATGGTTTAACTGGTAAGTTTTATCAAGTATTTAAGGAAAAAACATGATTTTTACACGAACTATTTCAGAAAATAGAGGGGGGGGGGTCCCTTCCCAACTCATTTTATGAAGTCAGCACAGTTCTGATATCAAAACCTAAAAAAGACATTACAAAAAACGAAAATTATAGACTGCTATCACTCATAAACATAGACATAAAAATCTTCAACAAAATATTAGCAAATCAAATCTGGCAACATCTAAAGAGGATACCTTATGACCAAGCTGTGTTATCCCAGGAATGAAAGCTTGCTTCAACATTTGAAAGATAGTGAAAGTAATTCACCATATTAACAAAATAAGAGAGGAGAACCATATGATAATCATTTCAGCAGATGCAGAAAAAGCTTTGACAAAATTGCAATGAGCTATCACCTCATACCTTTTAGGATGGCTGTTATCAAAAAGACAAAGATATATTGTGTGTTGACTAGGGAAAGAGTGTGGAGAAAAGGGAACCTTTATATACTGTTGATGGGAATGTAAATTGGTACAGACATTATGGAAAACAGTATAGAGGTTCCTCAAAAAATTAAATTTAAAATAAAAAGTAGAACTACCAGGGCTGGCCTGATGGTATAGTGGTTAAGTACGCGCACTCCACTTTGGTGGTCAGGAGTTCACAGGTTTGGATCCCAGGCGCGGACCTAGCTCTGCTCATCAAGTCACTCTGTGGCAGCATCCCACATAAAATAGAGGAAGGTTGGCACAGATGTTAGCTCAGGGCCGATCTTCCTCATACACACACACACAAAGAACTACCATATGATCCAGCAATCCCACTTTTGGGTAGATACCCAAAGGAAATGAAATCAATATCTCAAAGAGATGTCTGCACCTCCATGTTCATTGCAGCATTATTCACATTGCCAGGATGTGGAAACTACATAAATGTCTGTCGATGGATGAATGGATAAAGAAAGTGTGATAAACACACACACACACACAACACACACACAGTGGAATATTATTCAGCCTTTAAAAAGAAAGAAATCCTGCCATTTGTGACAACATGGATGAACCTGGAGGACATTATGCTAAGTGAAATAAGCCAGACACAAAAAGACAAACACTGCATGATCTCATTTATATGTGGAATCTAAGAAAGTCTAAGTCATAAAAGCAGAGAGTAGAGTGATGGTTGGCAGTGGCTGGGAGATGGGAGAAGTGGGGAGATGTTGGTCAAAGGGTGTGAAGTTTCAGTTCCGTGAGATAAGTTCTAGAGATTAATGTACAGTATGGTGACTATAGTTAATAATACTGTATTGTATACTTGAAATTTGCTAAGAGAGTAGATCTTAAGTGCTCTTACCATGCATACACACTCACACAAATAGTAACTGTGAAGTGATGGATGTGTTAATTAGCTTGATTGTGGTAATCATTTCACAATGTATTTGATATATATCAGATCACAGTGCACATCTTAAATATATATAATTTTTATTTGTCAATTATGCCTCAATAAAGCTGGAAAAAAATTAACATCCATTTGTGATGAAAAACTCTTGGCAAATTAGAAAGAAACTTCTGCAATCTAATAAAGGGCATTTATAAAATGCAAACATCATAATTAATGGTGAAAAATTGAATGTGTTCCTCCTAAGATCAAAATAAGGCAAGCGTGTCCTCTTTCATTATTTTTATTTAACCTCATACTGGATGGAAGTTCTAGCCAGTGCCGTAAAGCAAGAAAAAGCAATAAAAGGCTTAAAAATCAGAAAGGAATGAGTAAATAAGTTTTTATTCACAGATGACATGATTGTTGACATAGAAAATCTTAAGGAATCTCTAAAATAACTATTAGGATCAAGAAGTGAATTTAGAAGAGTACAAAGTTGACATTCAGAAATTGATTGTATTTTTTATAGCACAGCAGCAAAGAATTGGAAGATCTTAAAAAAGCAATTTATTTTAAATTACATCAAGAAGCCTAAAATATCGAGGTATAAACTTTACCCAAAAAATGTGAAAGACCTGTGCATACAAACTACAGAACAGTGCTGTGAAAAGTTAAAGAAGACCTAAATCAATGGAGACATATATCACATTCATGGATTTGAAGATTCAGTGCTATTGTCAGTTCTCTGTAAATTGATTTATAGATTTAAAGCAATCTCAATCAAAATCCCAAGAGGCTTTTTTTGAAGTATAAATTGACAAGCTGATGCTAACATTTATGTGGAAACAAAAAGGACCTCAAATATCCAAAGAAATCTTGAAAAAGAATAAAGTTGGAGGATTCACATTATCTGACTTCAAGATTTGCTGTAAAACTGCAGTGTGTCAAAAACAAAAATACAAATAACTTAATTAAAAAGATGGGCAAAGGACTTGAGTAGACATTTCTCTAAAGATGATATACAGATGGCCAACAGCATATGAAAAGATGCTCAATGTCCCTAATCATTAGGGAAATGCAAATCAAAACCACAGTGAGATACAGCTCATACCCATGAGGATGGCTACTATAAAAAAAACCCCAAAAAACAGAAAATAACTAGTGTTGGCCAGGATGTGGAGAAAGGAGCTCTCGTGCTCTGTTGGTGAAAATGTAAATTGGTGCATCTTCTATGGAAACAGTATGATGGTCACACAAATATTAAAAATGGAATTATCATATGATCCAGCAATTCTACTTCTGGATATATATTCAAAGGAATTGAAAGCAGGATCTTGAAAAGTGTTCATAGCAGCATTATTCACAATAGCCAAAAGGTGGAAGCAACCCAAGTATTCATGGACAGATGAATGGATAAGCAAAATGTGGTATATACATACAATGGAATATTATTCAGCTTTAAGAAGGAAGGAAATTCTGACACATGCTACAACATGGATGAACCTTGAGGACGTTGTGATAAATAAAATAAATCAGTCACAAAAAGACAAGTACTGTATGATTCCACTTATATGAAGTACCTGGGGTAGTCAAAATTGTAAAGACACAAAATAGAATCTTTATTCATAGTGGCCTCAAACTGGAAACAGCCCAAATATTCATCAATGGAGAGTGGATAAATAACAGTAGTATATTTATACAATTCAAAAGGAGTGAAGTGATACATCCAACAACATGGAATCTCAAAAATATTCTGAGTGAAAGAAGCTTTACACAAAAGAGGACGTGCTGTGTGATTCCATATATATGAAATTCTAACAGGTAAAACTAAAACCAATAATATTAAATTAAGTACACATTATCATCTCTGTTTTACAGGTGAGGTCACTGGAACTCAGAGAAGCTAAGCACCTAGCCCAAGCAGGTCTGTGGCAGAGCTGGGCCTGCCACCCAGATGTCTTGACTGCCAGTGTATTGTCCTTTCCACTCTCCCAGGTGGCCTTGTTAGCATTCTGGGATGTTAATACACTGCCCATAAGGATGGCAAGGAGTACAATGCTGAGGGTGCAAGGTGGCTTGGGTTTCCTCTGACTCCTCTTTTTATTCTGAAAAGTGCTCTTCCAACTTCCCTGTTGAACCTACTAGAACAGACTCAGTTGGTTTGTCAGACTTCTTCAGCTTTCCTCTTCTTTGCTAGACTGGAAGAGGGAAGCAGCAGCCAGGCTGGAGAGTGCTCTGACTGTGCTATTCGAAGGGTTTTTCTGGGGCTCCTTCCTCTGCAATTAACACCTTTAATTAAAAATAAAACAAGCAAATAACTGTGTTCCTTCTCCTTTCCAAATATTGCAGAGAACCTTTGTGGTATTCTTGGTGGCCTGTCCTGGTGATGTCTGAGCATTAAATGCAAATTGAGAAAGGAACTGACAACAACATTACCAAGGAGGTTTTCTCAAAGGGAATGACCAAGTGTGGAATAGAACAGCCAACTGCTGCCAGATGGACAGGGTTCCACTGAGCTGTGAATTTGACCCAGACGCTGGCCTTTTCTGTGTATTTGCACTTTTGGGGTACCCCTCAGGTCTCTGCTCCCTGCTGGCTCCTTGACTCCCCATCCTGCAGGAGTCACGCTGCCTGTGATGCCGGGGCACACCCGATGATGCAGAGGAAGCCAGCAGCACACTGTATTCATGCAGCGAGGTGGCACCTCAGCTTCTCTGCCCAAATTAATTCACCGTTGTTAGCAGTCCTCCCAGCTGAGAAGACTCACAGCAGTTCAGAGTGTTCCAGTGCAGGAGTGGGTGCTGAGGAGAGGTGGACTTTTCTGTCCGTACTCGAATGCTCTTGCCTGATTTCCCTTGATCCTCCATTACCTTGGAAGACAACGGGCTGGGGAGGGAGGTGGAGACAGGTCGGTGGGTGGATAGAAATCCGAATAATGAAGTCCACCTCCCTTTTTAAGTTAGAAAGAAAACACGTATGTTTCCTGGCTTGTCATCGAACTTGTTTTGTGATAAAAATATGCTTTTCTAGTCTTCTTTCCTCTCCTCTAATCTTCTTTTCCCTTTCTCCTTGTCCTGCTACTCACTCTTCCTCTTGTCCCTGCCCCACCTTCTGTTCTTTTATCATTTGTTTTCTGAGAGTGTGAAAATAGGGAATAGTAGGAAAAATAGGACATCACCAGACTCCTGCCCCTTGGCAAGGGGCAGGAGTCACCATCTTCCAGAGAAAGTCCAGAATGGAACATTCGCTCATTCAGTTTATCCCATTTGCTATGCTCTGTCTGCACAGTTCACTGTCTGATGAGAGCAAAGCTATAGCCAAGCTGAGGAAGACCAAGACACCAAAGCAGAAGTGGATTATCTTTCCCTAACTCATTCCATCAATTCAGCCCCTTCTGATCCCCACGAGCATCCCTGCCTCTCTCCTCTGGGAGCAGTATGGATGAGTGCAGCTTTGTTTATGGATCTCCTTAGCGGTAAGAGGCTATTTGTTCTCCATCACCATCCTGAGGAAGCAGGGGCTCTCTGTCTCCTGACCCTCATTCCTAGGATGTCCTGTTTGCCCACTGTCACTCACTCTTGAGTCCTAAGTATGAACTTTTATTTCCCCATGTTTTGGTCACTGACAGCTTCAAATAAGAACTGACATCTCTTGTGATCCTGAGCAGAGAGACCCACAGGAGGTGGAAGATTCTGGGGCTCCTCCTAATATCAGGATCAAGAGTCCCTGGAGAGGGGCTGGCCCCGTGGCTGAGTGGTTAAGTTCGCGCGCTCCGCTGCAGGCGGCCCAGTGTTTCGTTAGTTCGAATCCTGGGCGCGGACATGGCACTGCTCATCAGACCACGCTGAGGCAGCGTCCCACATGCCACAACTAGAAGAACCCACAACGAAGAATACACAACTATGTACCGGGGGGCTTTGGGGAGAAAAAGGAAAAAATAAAATCTTTAAAAAAAAAAAAAAAGAGTCCCTGGAGAGCCAGGGATTCTGTAATGTAACACATTGAACTGAAAGTCAGACAGCCAGCTTCTAGACCCAGTTTGCAATAACTTGCTGCGTGGCCTTCAACAAATCACTTTCCTTCTTCTGGTCTCAGTTTTCCATCTATCTGTCACAAGCTTCAGTGCCTTCAGGGGGCATAGGTATAAGGTAAGCTGCTTATACACTGTATTGTGACCAAGCCAAGCCGCTGCTCAGGTGTATTATCTTTTAAAATGCTTGGTGGGCCAGATGAAAATGTCTGAGGGTTGCATGTGACAGTCTTACTCCTCCTGTCTCTCCCATGGCATGCCCTGGACCGCACTGCACAGTGAAGCCTTAGGACCAGTTTAGGTCCTCAGGGAAGTCACCATGAGCACTGTGTCGCACAGCCAGTGGCAGAGGTCCTAGCAGCATATTTGCTGGGCAGGAGGGCCTTTACTAGTGGAGTGTTGGAAGCTGGTAAGGGCATAGTGGCCGCTGGCTGCTTGGGTTGCTCCCCAGAGGATCTCACTTTCTTGGCCACTGACTGCTTGCTTTACCCCTCATAGTGCATACCACTGAGCATCAGAACACTAGACAGGAAGGGTGGGCCCAACCCACTCCAGCCCTGCCTTGCCAACAATGCAGGACACATCCTGTGGGCAGAGGGATTTCACAGAGGCCTCTAGAATCCCAAGTTCCTAAAGTCTGACCTAATCACGGGCCATGTGGTCACCCAGTGCTGCTTGAACCCTTTCCCTAGGGATTCCATTTTTAGGATAGTTCTTATTGTTAGAAAGTTCATCCTTCTATTTGTTTTTATCTGTATACTATGTGGTAGGTAGGAGAGGAATTTTAAAAACATAATTTTCAATTTTTAGTTATAAAAACAGTGCATGCTTATTGTACAATGATAGAACACCAAAATCATCCATAATTTCACAACCTAGAGAAGCCCACTTGTAACATTGTAATGCCTTTTTATACATGTATTTTTAAAAAAATCCAAGATATTATGTATAGTATGTTTGCTTTGTATCCAGATTATCCACCTATAATTATATCGTGAACATTTCCCCCATATTATTAAGTATTCTTAACTATTTAACGTTAAAAAATAATATTCTATTATTTGGATATGCCACAATTTATGTATTATTTTTGGAAATTCAAGTTGTTTCCAAATTTTTCCTACTAAAAATTATGCTGTGATCAATATCTTCGTACCTAAATCCTTAGTCAAATCTCTGATTATTTTCTCAGGAAGAATTTCTAGAAATAGGATTCCTGGATCAAAGGATCTGGACTTTTTAAAGGCTCTTCACACCTGCTTAGTGTGGTAAGGATTATTCAGGGTTGCATTTTAGTCCCTGATCCCCATGCTGATCACCTGTGTGGTAGCAGATGCCTCAGTGTGAAAATTCTCTGTACCCATCAAATAGGGATTTTAAAGGTCCCCATATGCTCTTGCCATCCTCAGTGCTATTGAATGGCACCCCTAACTCTGCGAGTCTTTCCGAGGGCCTTGCTGGTTTCCTTGGCCAGAGCCACACCAGGACCAGAGTGGCAGTGGAGAGCAGGAAACTTCATATTACCCTGGATTGACTGAAGGGTCAGCCTTCCTTAGTAGAACATGAAAAAAAAAGCTGTTCTGTTCACTCTCAGATGAGAATAATGCATGTGAAAACACATTGAAAACTGTGAAGAATTCTATAAATGTAATTTGTTATTATTAGGGTTACTTTGGAATCAAGTAATAACGCTGATATGACTACTAAGATATTATACAATGCTTTTGGCACATTGGAGGACACTGATACTTGAATGATAGCATGGAACTTCAGAGAATATTTACGCTGGCCTCCTTATTTTGCAGATAAGGAAACTGAGGCTCAGAGAACTTAACCCTCTTATCCAAGATCACACAGCAGGATAAGCCTGGCAGCCAGGTCTCCTTACTTGTAACTATTTTTTGTGCCACATTCTTTGCCTCTTCTAGAGCCAAGTGCCACAATTAGTATCTTACTCCTGTGTGCTTTTAAAATACTGTTTAACATTTTTACCAAAGAATTTTATCACTCTGCTTGTGTGTTATACTGATTTGCTTTGTATACCATTTAAGAAAAAAAAAATAGGTCGAGTCCTGGGAAGTTCCAGACAGACTTACCATTAGATTATTTCTTCTTCTGAATTAGTGAGCTGAATTAATGAGAGTTATAGCACATACACATATATTTTTATTAGGTACATAAAGACCTTATGGAATGATCTTTGAGGAAATTCCCCAATTGCAACCTGTAACCCCCACCTTGGTGACCCCACCCCCCTTCTTTGCTTTATTACCTTCTGATGATTATGTTGGTGGTCTGGTGAATAAGATTCTAGCTCTAAGAGCCAGCAGCCCAGGTTCATTTCCTGGTCAGAGAACCACACCACCCATCTCTTGGTTGCCATATTGTGGTGGCTGTGTGTTGCTGTATTGCTGAAAGTTATGCTGCCAGTATTTCAAATACCTGCAGGGTTACCCATGGTGGACAGGTTTCAGCAGAGCTTCTGGATTAAGACACACTAGGAAGAAGGACATGGCCACCCACTTCCAAAAAAATTGGCCATGAAAACCCTATGAATAGCAGTGGAGCATATGTCTCATATAGCACCGGAAAATGAGAGGACGGCACCAACAGACCAGGCAGGGTTTTGCTTTGGGTCATTAGGATTCGGAATCAACTCATGGCACTAACAACAACAACAACATATATATATATATATATACACTTTACTTATTTGTTGTGTTTATTATCTGTCTTCCTCTATTAAACTGTAAGTGCCTTGAGGGCAGGATTTTTGTCCCTTTTAACTTCTCAGTGCTTAAATCAGTGCCTGGCACATGAGAGCATTTGATAGATTGTTATTGGTTGAGTAAATGAATAGGTCCTGAATTAGGAATAGGATCTCTGAGTTGGGGATAGAGACCTGGGATCTAATTCTAGTTCCTACTTGCCGGTATGAGCTTGGGTGAGTCTTTTTTCTCTTTGGAAAGTCTCCTTTCAGCATCTGTAAAATAAAAGCAGTGGATTTCTTAGGTTCTTTCTAACTCTAAAATTTCATGGTTCTATGCATTCTTAGTTTTTAAATGATTAGTAGTAGAACTATTTTTGTTTTATTTTCAAATAAAATTTTGTGCAGAATCTCAAAATCTAAAACAGATAAAAATGGAACTGTTCTGACTGCATTGGGAATAGGGATAGGAACATGGGGGAGGGAGAATGCAGCCTTAACTTGGCTGCCTGCAGGCAGGCCTATCTTGTGGGAGCTCCTGGGGTGTATCCATGCAACACAAGGCTCTGAGGCCACAGTTTGAAAACCCTCTCTCTAGATTAGTGAGAAATGGGAACTGGGTCATATCTCTGAGTAAAATTCTGTTTGTGCTCAGACAGAGATTTGAAGGGAAAGTTGAATAATGAAAAAAAGATGTGTTGTTAGGTAGTTGAATTGAATATGAAGTTTTCTTTCTACAAATAATTTATTTATTGTTATACAAAAATAAGATTGGGATAAAATTTTTTGGTTATTTGGTTTTATTAGAAACTCATTTGGTTGTGGTTACACAAAACATCTTTGTGTCTCGTTCCTTTTTCTTCTATGGCTACAAATGTCATGTAGCTTGAGGCCTAGAGATCTCTTTATTTTGGAATTGCCAGAGGACAGAAGGTTTTTATGAAGTTTTTACATTAAGATCCCCCAAGTCATGGCACCACCACTGGTCCCATGACATTAAAGTGGACCATTGTTGTAAAGAGTAGAACTCCGGTGCCCGCCTTGTGGCCCAGTGGTTAAGTTCGCTTGCTGGGCTTCAGCAGCCCAGGGTTTCCCCGGTTTGGATCCTGGGCGCGGACATGGCACCGCTCATCAGGCCATGCTGAAGTGGTGTCCCACATAGCACAAGCAAAGGCGCTCACAACTAGAACATATAACTATGTAATGGGGGGCTTTGGGGAGAAGAAGAAGAAGGGGAAAAATAACCAAAGATTGGCAACAGATGTTATGTTAGCTCAGGTGCCAGTCTTTAAAAAAAACAAAAGTAGAACTAACGTCTAAGCTGTCAGTCTTACCTGGAGGAGAGCTGTCAGATGTGTAGGTTCAACAGGACAGTGAATTAAAGATAAATGACATAGGCAGTTTCTTTTCTCCTGAATCTGTAACCGGATTGAACTCTGATGGCCTACCAGCTGGGAAGCAAGCTAAGCTAATATTTGTCTAGCTCTGCGATCTGAATTATTTGAAGGCTGATTTGGCTTATTTGAATTTGAGTATCCACTAATAATCAAGAGAGATTGAAAGCTCTTGTTTTGTTGAGTACATATTTACCATGTATTGTATTATCTTTTATTAATTTAGCAGCTAAAGAAACATTCAGAGTAAATTGTCTGTAGACTCATTTGATTGATATTCCTTCCTGGATAATAGCAGTGATGTATGTCCCCAGTCAATACCTGTCATTCAAGGATCTCAACACTTAAGTAAAGTTCTAGTGTTTTTTATTATTCAATTTATTCTGAAAATCACCTGAATCTGGTTAATTCCATGAGCATTTTGAAACCATATGTTTCAGAGAAGTATAAGCATAGAGGCACCCCCTTTAGTAGAAACTTTCTTGTGGCTGTCATAGGAAAAGCAGAGCCACTTGTTGATGGCTCTTATTGATTGCTCCAGCTGAATGGTCCTGTCTGTTGCTATGGTAACTCTGGCATCATTTGGGATTATTCAAACTCAATTTTCCCAAAGACATTTATTTTGGTGATCCAAAATTTGAGGATCCAACAACACAGAGAACTATTTTCCAGTTTTCCTATGTGCCCACCTTGATATTTCTCATCCTTAAAGCAGCATATTTTTCTTTGCCTAATTTTAAAAGCTTTTAAAAGTAGTTTGTTCTTCAGTAGAGGATTTGTTTGCTGGTTTGATTTGAATTTAGGGGAATCTAGGTACCATCTCATAGTAACAACTCCTTGTTTTCTCATTGGCTCATCACAGTTTAGTTAATTATGCAAAGGTTATTGTTTTGTTTTATGTGTGAGGAACCCGAGCCCAGAGAGATGAAGTGCCTTTCCCAGGGATCCTAGCTAGTAGACTAAGCAAGTGCTAGACCCCAGGTCTCTTGATTCCAGGCTTACTACTCTTTCCAATAGAGGTCCAACTCAATGCATATCATTTTTCTTCCTCAGTTTGCCATTTGGATGTCACAAAATGACATTAATCAGTCAATACAGATTAAAATGAGAGAAAATCAATGGAACTAGTAGTGAATTGGAACAACATTATTAAATTTACAACCTTCCAAGCCCAGAGAGTTGTTTAAACTTCCATTTAAAATGAAAGATGATAGAAATGAACTGTCTTTAGATGGATTTACGATTAACCATGTGTGTCTTTTCCTTTGTGACCTGTAGAACCTCAAATCATTTCTACAGGAAATTTGCTCTTACAGTACAGCTGACTTTTCATTATTATTGTCTTCCTCAGTATTTAACATTTTGTGGTGTGCTGGAAGAAAATTGCATTTGGACCATAAAATTAGACCTAACTTGACATTGAGTTTCATTCCAGGAAAATAAATATTTTAAAATCAAATGTACTGTCTTAAAATTTAGTTGCAGTAAAATATTAATGTGTAACTCAGTATTGCCTTTATCTTCAAGGGTACTTTTTATTACATGGTTGCTCCCACATTTTAAAATATAGTGATACTCTTTAATTAAGGTCACTGACTCAATTAACATGCATAAAAACAATCCGTCGTTCTTTATACTCTCCCTGCCCCCAGCCACCCAACTTGAAGTTGCTCTGCATCTCTATTCCCACCCCAGAGCAAAAACAAAACAAGAAAAGACAAAACAAAAGCTTTTGGACAGCAACTCAGCTGTGCTGGGTTGATTTTGCCACCTGGTGGCAGAGGCAGAGGACTGTCCCAATATTCCTTCACTGCCTCCTTCCTTCTGGGGCTGATCCTACCCTCCTCTCTCTTGTTATTCAGAGCTCAGCAAAGCCTACTTTAAATGATCTTTCTCATATGTACTCACATATTTCTTTCTCCCTCTTTTAATTCTCCCTTCGTTTTTTAGTTTGGTGACCCTGCAACATTTATTGCCCACTCCTTTTTTACTTTCCACTCTCCTTTTGTGAGTCCAAAAAAAAAAGGTGACCTTCATTGTGGTTGCTGAGTCTAAGAGCCGTGCTGGTGAGTGCGTGGGAACACCCTCTGAAGTTATGAGCTCCCAGCTGAGGGGACAGAAGAGCCCTGTGTTTGGAAATGAAGTGTCACACAGCAAGAGGCCTGGGGCCTGACCTCCAAGGTTCCCGAATATGCGCAGACATTCCCTTCTGCATCAGAACCAGCGTTTCTCTCTCTTCCTCCCTCCCCTGATAAACCTGCTTTTTCCAAAACACGAGCATTTAAGATAATTTTTAAAACTATTTTTTACCCGATTTCCTTGTTTTTCTCCTGGGTTTAATGGACAACTTAGTTTTCTACCATTTATACTGCAAATATTGAGCAGTTGGGACCCTCCGAGGCAGTGGTTCTCATGCCTAAGCATGCATCAGAGTCGCCTGTGAGTCACCTGTGAGAAAACAATGCTGGGCCCCACCCCGGGAGTTTCTGATGCAGCAGGTCTGGGGTGGAGTCTGAGACTTTGATTTCCAAGTTCCCAGGCGGTGTTGCTGCTGAGGGCCTGGGGCCATGCCTTGAAAACCACTACCCCAGTGTTATGTGGCCTCTGTGGTAGGGATATCCGGCAGTGTTTTGCAATTCATTCTTTGGTCTAAGCGCTTGCAGAGGCCATTTTCTGGCAGGTGGACTGGGTTCCCATCTGCCAATTTTTCTTCCACAGCTGGAACCATTTGACCTATAGCCTCAGACTTTGTTTAAGGACAGAAATTGCATCTTATCATTCTATTTCTCTAGCCCTAAGAAGAGTGGCGAGGATACATTAAAAGGTGCTTAGCTGGGTATATATCTGGTGGTGAGGGTGGATGCTGTTGCAAGGCAGCATGCCCGGGCTATTGAGTATCCTTTACAGAATTGTTTCCCTAAGAAAAAGGCCCTGGGTAGTGCGAGGGTTACGCTACTCTGTGTGGCGTGGCTTGTTGGTCAGGTGGGCATTGTAGACTTGCCCCAGGTCCCTTCTGGTAGCTGTCTGACTTGCAGTGCAGGTCAGCAGCTCATTAAAGGTGTTCCTATTATTAGTGGAAACAAAGAAAGGAGAAAAGTGTTTTCTGGGTAAATTTTATTTGGCAGTTTTCTTGATTAGTTTTATAATACTCTAGTTAGTCTTTTAAAAAAGACCTGAAATACCCAAGCAAATGACAAATGGTGGCTGTTTCAGGCAGTGCCTGTGGTGACATTGTCTGGTAAATTGTGGATGCAGAGGGAACAGGTGCAGTGGTGAATCGGGAGACTGGACTGCGCAGGAATACCATATTGGTCCTTCCTCCTGACTGGCGTGTCCGCTGTGTAACAGAGCCTCAAGTCAGGGGTGTGTGTGACTGCAGAGTGTTCCCTCGCTCACTGATTACAGCTGGTTGACGTGCATCCGTCTCAGATCTTGAGTGCCGTCAGGGCCCTTAGATGTTGTCCTAGTCCAGTCCCTTCTGTTTACAGCTGGTGGAATGAGGCCTGGGTAAGGGAAAGACTTGCCCCAAAGCAGGCGTCTAACGGGGCGATAGAATGGGCTTGCGCTGTGTCCTCCGAGTCTGGGCCTGGCGCTCCTCCCACTCCCTGTGCTGCCTTTGCCCTCACTGGTCTTCCTCAGTGACTGGAGCCCACTGTAGACCTTTGGGCTCCCTTTAGATACCTGCAGACAGCACAGTTGGGGAAGAGACTGGTGTCAGCTTTTGTCTGAATGCTCCAAAGGTCATTTTCTGTCATGAAGAATGGTCTCAGTCTGTGCCGTCTTCTCCCAGAGCTGCAGCCATTTGATCTCCAACTGTAGGCTCAGTGCTGCGCCCAGGGTTGTACCTTGGTCAGGTAGATGGAACCAGCTCAAGTTCAGAGCCTGGGAGTCAGTAAGATGCCATCTGGGCTGCTATCCCTGTCCAGCCTGGTCCAGCTTCTGTCTTGTTACCCTGTGCCTGATTCCTGTTTTGACAAGTTGATAAGTTCTTCTGGGGTCGGGGCCCTGCTTTGCTTTTATCAGTTCTTTCTTCACATAGACAGTTGGGGGAGGGGGTCACGGGATAATATCTGTTGAGCATCTATTTTGTGCCAGTCACACTACTCACATCGTATTATTTATTTGTCACTACATCTTTATGAAGTGTTCTCTCCATTTTACAGATGAAGAAACTGAGGCTCAACAAGATCATGGCACTTGCTTAAGGTGACATAGCTAATGAGTGGGGAAGCCAGGGTTCAAATTTGAGTCTGTTGAGCTCCAAATCCCACACTTTCCCACGGTACATTTCAGGGCCTCTAGTTTGCCCATAAATTCCAGTTCAATCGTTTGTTCAGTAAATGTTTATTGAGTCCTACATACTCTAGTAACTGTGCTGGTCACTGGAGAGGCAGTCCCTGCCCACATGGAGCTTACCATCTCTTGGGGTAGAAAAGTAATAATGAGGATGTTAGAGTGTTAAAAAGGAGGTACTGTGGGGTATATAACAGGAAAGGCTAATCTAGTCCAGGGTGGCGTGGGGGTTGGAGTATGAATCAGGCGAGACGTCCTGGAGGAAGAAACATTTAAGCTGAAGCATGAAAGGACCTTGCACAAAGACCTGAAGGAAGGCTAGTGTGGCAGGAGCACAGTGAGCAGTTGTGGACTGATGTCCTGCTACTTACCAGAAATCCTTCTTGCGCTGCCTGCCTGCCCAGCACAGTGCCTGGCATATACGGGGGACCCAATGAATGTTTGCAGAATGAACGCATGAATGAACGAAATAATAAATGAATGACAATTCTAAAAGCTCATTTTGTTTCTTATATAATAAGTTACTTTGGAATGATTCATAGTTCCAAACAGCTTTTTCCCCTAGCTCCTCTTATCTTTCTGTTGTTTTGGGTTTCCTTCCTATATTTTGAATGTCCTCACACGTGTCCTGCCTTTCCTTCACAGCCATGGGGTGTCTTCCTGCCTCAAAGAGAGCAAAAGCTGAGCTGCCCTATTATCCTCTTAGTGGCTGCCCTGAGCATGAAGTTTGAAATAGCGTCAGTGATTTGATTTTTTCCTCTGGGGATCTGGCAATTGAAAATAAATGTAGAAAGAGCCCCAAAGGAGGTTTTTCTTGGGGCCATGAGAGATGACAGCACCAGTTATTGGTGCGCTTTGACAATGCAGAGTTATATAAGTGGATGAAAAATAGAGGCTATTCCACCAAAGTCAGCTTGCCTTACTTAAGAGCTTTTATATTCACAGAAGAGGGTGGCCCAGGGTGGTTCTGTAACTCCACTATTTGCAAATTCCTAGTTCGTGACATAGAGAAATAGAATTCTATAGATTGAGGTTCAATAAATGTTAATTTAAACAGTGAATATGTGCTGGGTGCTTTCACATTGCATTTAATAACTAAAATATAAACAGTATCCAGTTTCTAAAGAAATTTCTGACCTAACAGTTCTGGTAAGAGTAGCACAACACTGCAGAACCTGAAATAGGTGAGAATAGCTTACTCATTAGTATACCTTGGTCCAGAAAAAATTCCAAGACATTTTGAATTCCAATTTTTTTCAGATTTAACCTCCTGGGTCTTCCTCTGTGCTAGCTTCTGGACTGAGGAGTAGGCCTAGCACACAGTAAGTTTGAAGGGCAGTCTTGACTGACGCTGATAAAACTGAGTAAATGATCTTTGGTCTTTGTTTATTTGTTTTCCATTGGTGGGCCTATTCATTCATTCACTCATAAAACATTTGTTGAATGACTCCCATGCACACGCCACAAGAGATACAAAGAAAAGTTTCGCGGTCCTGTCCTCACAAAGCTTACAGCGCATGGGTGAGACAGATAAGAGTATGCTGTACAAAATGAGGAGGGAGTGTTGGGATGGGCGCCTAAAGCAACAGTGAGATCAGACGGGCATCCTAGGAGAAGGTGAACTTTAGAGGTCCACCAGGGTTCAGCTCACAATGACGACTCACAAAGGCAAGCCCTCGTCCCTCCCTGAGTGAGGACTGGGGCTGGCCGTGGTTCACTGAGTAGGTACTCAGAGTATCTTGCCCACGTCTCCCACCACAGGAAGAGTAGGATTATTTAAGGATAATTAGGAGTCCTAACACCTTACTCCTTTAGGTTCTGTTTAGGATTTGGAGGTCTTGAAGTTTGACTTTTGGAGGCTGTAGCTAATGGCTTCTAGAGAGTTTTATAGTCAGATCTCCACTTGGGATTTCTATCAGAGTTGGTTGGGGAAATCAGGTTGTCAGAAATCCTCCCTGATGCTATATGTCGTTAATGTATGATCCTGAAACCATAAGATGGAAGAGGAGCCTTTGCAAGTACAATAAGGCGTTTTGGAGCTGGGCTCTGAGGATTATAATTTATTTTTTCACAGTGTGCTTAGGATGAAAAACAGGCACTGTGATATTGAGCATGCCTCAAGAAAGAGGGTCCCTTCCTAACTTGCTGATGACCTGCACAGTCATCAAGTCCAAGCTTCTCCCCCCACCCTCCCCTGTCCCCTCCGTTGCTAGGGAAACAAGCAGTTGAGATATAGCCCTTGCATAGTGGGTGATGTGACCATGCAAACAGAGGAATGATTCTACAGTGTGTAGTAGAATCCCATGTCAGAGGAGCAAGTGGTGACTCTCATCTGGTGGGGAGGGGGAGGGAGGCTGCCTCTCAGGGACACATAGCACATTAGTGTAGCGTCAGAAATAGAACTCAGGGCCTAGGATGTTTTCTTTGCTTGTCTCAAAGCCCCATTGGCTGAATGAGACTTTCTCAGCTGGATGGTCATCAAGCCAGAAGCTGGCCTTCTCCCTGGATGTGGAAGCAAGGTTTGTTTAGTCGTTGCTGCTTCCAGTCTATGCTTGTCTTCCTCTTCCCTTTCTGCCCCAGGGGACTGACTCTGTGTGGGTCTGTGACCCCAGAGGTTGTGGCCGTCTCCCGCCTCTGACCTGCTGTGTAGGTCCAGGTAGTGTTCCTTTGAGCGTGGTCTTGTCTGTGGATTCCAGCTGAGACTGAGGTTCTAGTAGGGCAGGACCAGTCAGGAGACAGGTGGGGCTGAGAGAAGCGCCGTGGTTTCAGAGGTGACCTCCTTGCTGATTTTAGAGCTCTGTTCAGTGCCACTGGCAGCACGCCAGTACAGAAAGAGCTTTGGATTCACTAATGCTTGGGTCATGGTTAGACTTCCGTGCATAATTAGTATTTTTTAAGTCATTTTATCTAAAGACTTCAAATTTAGAGACTCTAAGTACTTGAGAGATATTTTATGGATAGCAGCTGAGTTGAAAAGGATCTTGCAGTATTTCTCCCTGGCCCTTACTTCTGGCCAGCTGCTTCTAATCACATTCGGTGAAGTCCTGTGACAGACATTCTTCCAGCTTCTTGCAGAAGATGTTATGCTCCGGGTCAGCCTGGGTTTTTCCGAGGAGCTGTAGAATAGTGTTTCTCAAACTTCAGTGCGCATGCACATCACTTAGGGATCTCGTTAAAATGCAGATCCTGATTCTGTACATCTGTCAGTAGGTCTACTCTGCATATGTTACAAGCTCCCAGTTGCTGTCAATGCTGTGGTCTGAGAACCACACTTTGACTAGCAAAGAAATTGTTGAATGTTGGGCATGGAAAGGTCCTTAGAAGTGGATCACCAAGTCTGAGTCTGTGACCGTTTAATATAGAGACCCAGGTAAGGAGAGTGACTTGCCTGAGGTCGCACAGCAAATTAGTGGAAGAGACCAGGACCAAATCTCAGGTCATTACTTTCTCTTTGTGTTGTATGTACTTCTCCTCTGCTGATCTGCAAAAAAGTATAAATAAAGAAGTAGAAATAAGGTTTCCTACTTGTGTTATCAGGTTTAGAGTCCAAATCTGATATGTTGTAGTCTAGACCCACCTGGAGCCCTTCTTTCTTAGGTTTAGTGAGACATTTTCTGTGTCAACCTCAAGATCGTCAACGGAGCCTCCTTCACACCACTCTTGGTGTGTAGCAGTGCTTGTTGAACAGAATTTGAATCCCTGTACACTGGTGCCAGAAGGTGCCAGATGGCCTAAACTGAGTCTCTAAACTGAGCTAACGCTCAGATTCTGGGATTGAAAGGTAGGTCTGGGACACTGAGCCAGCTGCCAGCCGTCAGAACTTGCTTAGCACTTTGACTCTTAGAATGCACTAAGTGGCAAAGGGGACATACTGGGAATGGGGTAGTAGGTTTGACGCAGAACCCCGCCAGGGGCCTGGAGTTGTGGGAACAGCACAGCAGCCAGGGAACATGGCAGTAAGCAACAGTACTCTTGTCCGTTAAGTGGGGAGGGGCGTAGGAGTGGTTTGCAGGTATCTAGGCAATTGGGCAAACTTTTCATTCGATAAATATTTATTATATGTCTGTAACATGCCAGACACTGAGCTGCGCACTGGGGGATGTAGAGATGAATTCCTAGGAGCTCTGATCTCCGGAGGCTCCCAAGTAGATTCTGCATCAAGACAGATTGTTGGAGTGTTAGTAGGCAGTTCTCTGCTCTGAGTGGAATGGTTCACCAGGTGGGGATTCAGATAGAGGAACCAATTCAGGCTCATCCTTGCTAGACCTCTGGCACAAGCACGGCATGGTTTCTGGAATAAGGCAGGTGCTTAGTGATGAAAACTAAGGAACAAGGTCAGGGTGAGAATGGCCACACACTGAGCTTGTTTCTGAGCTGCTAACTTCAGATACTTGAAACCTTTCCTAACTGAGGCAGGACTGATGGTCAGGGCTGGGCTGGGGCTGAGCCTGCAGGTAAGGTCACCTGGTGAAGACATGGAGCCAGGCACTCTGATACCAGAGGGACATAGCCATGCAGGCTTACCATATTTTTACCTGCCTACCCTGCCTCCTTTGGCCCTGGCTCTAAGAATCACCGTATTCTGTGGTTATGGAGAGTAAGGTTCTAGAAGCTTCTCAGGATCAGGCCCTCTGGGGTAACAGAGGTGGCAAGAGGTGCCTGTCCCCATCATCATTTGTACTAACATGTCCCAGGGCCTCCCAGGGCTAAGATGTTATTAAATATCTCTTGATGGAGGCAAGTGACTAATGCTTCAGTGGGGAAAAGACTGGGTGAATGGATGGGTGGCTTGAGACCACAGACCAGGCTGCATTTGAAACTGATACCCAGTGACTGAGGTGGAAGGGGTGCAGTGTTGGTAAGGATGGTAACAGTCAAACAGGAACAATTCCTGGCACCTGGTAGGCCCTCAGTAAATATTTGTTGACTGAGTAGGTGTTGACAAAGTACATTATAGTTTGCAAAACACTTCCAATTACATTCTCTCCCCAGACTCTATGAGATAGGCAGGGCATTATGCCCATTTAATACTGAGGAAGCTGAGCTCATGGTGTTATGTATTTTGTCCAAGATCATGCAGCTAGTAAATGTCAGAACTAGAACTCAGGTCTTCCGAGTCTCTCTCTAATGTTCTGTCTTTGAAGACATGTCTGAAAATGCACACAGGTGCTGCCAGGGATCTTGCTGTTGTACATTTGATTTTTGGTACTTATTAAACAGATATTGTTTTTTAATGCAAAACTTTTTTTTTAAAGGAAATGTGCCTCTCTGTGTGCATTTTTACCAAATTGAGCCCTGGGGTGTCTTTATTTTTAATAAGGAAGAAACACTTGGGTCTGGAACAGCTGAACCAAGCACCATTGCTGCCTACTCATTAGCTGTGTCTAATTAGATTGAAACCAAGGAAGGAAGCAGCAGAGGCAACCATTTTTGTTTAGCAGCAATGGTCATGTATGGCTTTGAACCCTCCCTCCCTCCCTCCTCCTCCATAAGGCCATTAGAATGCAGCTCCTTTCACAAAACAGTAGTATATTTCTGTTGGGGGGAGGGTAAATGAGTGTGCGTGTGTGACAGGCAGGCAGACAGACCCACTGACTTCTGGGACCCTAGAGACTTAATGAGTAACTGCATCTTTTTGTTGGCGTCCAGATGTGTAGGGAGGGCAAAAAGACTGTTGTTTTTTCTTTAAGAACACACAAAATAGGAGCCATTTCTCTGAAGTACTTGGAGAAATTTGACTTCCTGTAAATGGCTTTAAAAAAACTACATGTGAAAGGTTTTGTTGCTGAAACTTGGGTCCCAGGTTTTCACATGGGTGGAGCAGTGCTGGCCTCCATCTCAGGCTTGTGTAGATGGTTTTGTCCTATGAGTGTGACTGTGATCTCTGGGCCTGCTCTCTCCGGTCAAGCTTTCAGCTGGGGTTCTCCGTATCTGTGCTCCTCTGTTGTGCTCGCACTGTGAGGCGGTCAGTGTGGAGAGCAGCTGATTTCTCTAACTCAGACCCGTCCTGTATGTGAAGGTACCTTGGGGACTGCCAAGGACCAGTTGCAGTTTTTCGGAGACTCGGTTTCTCCCAACTCCTCAAGCTGGCTGGCTTCACTTCTCCCCTCGCTATGCCTCCATCTCCATTCCCTCCCTCCCTCCCCCTCAAGTCAGCCCCCTCACTGCTGCATGATTATCCCTAGTCCTGCCCCATTTCCCATCTTCCACCCAGCTGCCAGAGTGCTGTGCCATGTTCATTCCCTGCTCAGAATCCTACAGTGGCCCTTCAGGGTTCCCGGGGGAAGCCATTCTCCTTGGCAGAGCATGCTGGGAGTTGTTGGCTCTCACTAATCTCCTCAACCCGTGTGTCTCCACCGCGCCTTTGTGCAGACCCTTCTTGTAGCCAGACTCGTAATTCCTGAACACACCAGATTTTCTGTCCTGCCTCTGTGCCTTTGCACATGCCATTCCTTTGACTAGATTTCAGTTCTTTAAATTTTAATCCAAGTGTTGCCTACCTGTTCTGTGAGATTTTCTAAATATGCCCAGGGAAAACTAGGTTCTTTCCTTTCTGCTATCTTAGTAATTCAGATGTATTCCTGCCATATTTTTGTTAAACAATTTTGTAGTAATTTGTTTGCATGTTTATCCCTCTCTGTTATTCCCAGTTCATGAAGCATTTGCTTGGTGTCTGCTTTCTAAAACTTCTCCTCTCTAACTATTGTTGAGTACTGATTCTTAATCGGGTGCTGGGCTAAGGAAAGTGTTACGTACATTTGCTCACTTCCTCCTCCTTGGGTGCAGAGATTATCATCATCTCCACTCTACAGACTAGGGAATCAAAGCTTAGAGAGTTTAAGTGACTTGGCACTATCACAGGGCTAGTCACTGGTAGACCTGGGGTTTGTGCCAGGTGCTATGCTAGTGCCATAGCTGTAACGTCAGTACAGCTGGACAGTCTCTTCCCTCAAGGAGCTTGCTGTCTAATAGCTGAGACAAATAAGTCAGAGCGTCAGCCCAGGAGGCTGAGTCCAGTGATGAGGGGTTCAGAGTGCTTCAGGGGGAGGGTGGGCTGGGGCTGTGTGCACACCCACATCTGTATCCCCAGCGCCCAGCACTTGTTAAATTGTTTTCCCCTGTGACCAGGATGCCACATCTCAGTCATCTTTTGTTCCATTCTCTCACCCTCTGTATTCTCATCAGTCCTTCCACAGTGCCTTCCTTTCCATCGAGTCTGGAATCTATGTTGTCTACACCCTGGGCTGGGCCCCATTCACATAAACTGCTCCAAGTGTGTGAGGAATGTGCGTGTGAGTGTCAAGGTTTCTGTAGTACCAGGAGTCTCTGGAGATTGCCTGTGCTCAGCTCATTTGTCATTGCCTAGGCTTCCTGGAGTGTTTCCATCCTAGGAAATTTTTTCTTGGCCTCAAGACAGGACTTCTAAGAACATGTCCCAGGATTGGGCCCTCTGGCACCATGTCCCTCTCACCCCACCAGCTCTGGCCAGCCTCGCTGTATGCTGGATCCTGTACTTCTTGCAGAGCAGAGAGCAAGGAGATGTGGCCCTGCTCTCCAGGGGCTCCGGATCCAGTACCTCAAACCAAGGGAGAGCCAGGAGCCTGGCTAGGACTGGAGGACGCTCCCTGGGCCTGTGGCAGGGCTGGCCCTGTAGACAGGAATTAGCTGTGAGGGGAGGAGAAGGTGGCACAGGCAGGGAAACAGGCTGACCTCATAGATGAGTCAGCTGGGGAGGAGCACAAGCAGAGATACAGCCAGGTGGAGTGGACTGTCCGTGGTCAGAGTGAGGAGAGATGGGAAAGGCTGGGATCCTCACCCATATTTCTTCCTGTTATGGAAGCCTTGGGTGGAAGTTAGTGTCGAACCAGGCAGAGGCTCCGAAGGATGACTGTTTCGGTCTGAAATCAAAAGAGGTGAACTCAGTGCCCAGAGAGGAAAACGTTCTAATTTTTCAGGGACACAAAGAAAAGGAGTAAAGGGAGTGAGGAGCAAGATGTAAGGAGGCCCTCCTGTGTGCATGTGCCAGGTTACTATATAATAACATGTGGTGTTTAATCTTCACCACAGCCCCATGAATCTATACTTATAGATGGGGAAACTGAGGCTGAATGTCACACAGCTAGTAACAGGAGAGCAGTCCTGAAGCCAAGTGTGACTGCAGAGCTTTGCCGCAGCATGCTGCTTGTCCCAGGAACTGAAAAACACCCCCCGGGCAGACAAGTGAGTAACTGCCTGAGCACCACGCAGAAAGCCGAAACTGCCAGTGTGAAAATCCAACCAAGGGCCAGACGTTGTCGGTGAGGGCTTTGCCAGCGTGGGCTGTTATACCTAGAAAACCCCCTGTTTTCCACGAAGAATCAGTTCTATGTTCTCTTCCCTGCCCTGGGCGGGACTGTCCCTTTCTGGGGTTCTTGTAGGTGAGCTCTGGGTCGCCGCTGATCCTGCGAGCTCTGAGAGCCCTCCATCACGCCCTGTCCGCTGTGCCTTGATGAATCGCCCTGCCACAGTTTAGGCGGAACCCTGTCTGTGAGTGTGTGATCTGTCTTACTGCCAGAGCTCATTGGGCTCCTTTAATAATTGAAGACCAACGTTAAACGCTTCAGTTTGTCCTCCGTGAGCAGGAGCCGTTTTCTCTAAGTGATATGCCCTGTCTCCCAAGGACACTCTGTTTCCTGAAGCGCAGGGATTCGGTTCATTCTGACGTTGCCACTGGGGAGCTTGATTTCGTCAAGTCCTCTTTTCAACAGAGGTCTCCTATCTCATCTTTGAGGGCTGGGGGCTGGGCCGAGATCACTTTCCTGGGAGTTTGGACTAGGAAGTGGGTTCCAGGAGACAGGCTCAGCCACTTCTGGCTGTGCTGACAAGTCACTGCATTTTGTCACTTTAACAGAGAGGGGACACTGCAGGTCTGAATACCATCTGTTTACCCTGCCTGGGTCGTTCTGGGGGTTCTGATTGCGGTTTCCCAAGATCGTGTGCTCCTTGCTCCCAGGCCTCCCCGCCTTCCTCACCTTTCCCCACTCTCCTCAGACCTCTCTTCCCCTTTCCAGCTCCGCTCAGGGCCTGCTCCCCTTGGGGTCTGGGGATGGGCTCCTTCTCTGCACACGCAGCACTTCATGTCCCCCTCTTTCTTAGCACTCATCCCGCAGTGTGGGGGTTCCTTGTTTACCTGCCTTTCCCCAGTGGACTGAGAGCTCTTTGGGGATGCTGGAATGACCAAATGAACAATTGAGGTAGTTTGTAAATTCTGCTGCTGGGAAAATAACAATGATAATTAAGGAAGAATATTGACATTTATTGAGGACCTATTGTGACCCAGGTGCTGGGCGAGGTGTGGTAGCTCATTTAATTTTCACAATGGCCTTGGACTGTGGCTGTTAGAGGTTACATGAAGAAGTCAAGCTTCCTGCAGTCTTTCATTGTTATCCTTCTGCTTTTGGACTGACTCATCATAAATGACCTGCTTTATAATTTAATAATGAGTACTTTTGAAACTTAAAACGCTTTCTTTTAATTTTTGCAGTTTCACAGTTTAGCACTGAATACAATAATATATCAGATGACTGTCAAAATGCAGAACCAACTCTTTTGCTGGAAATAATTACACTTTGCCAACCCCGTTTATTTTGAGCAGCTTCGGCGCGCTAATGTACTGTGCTCTAAAATGAGCCTGTGATGTATGGATGATGCGGGGGGATCAGAGTGGCAATGAAACCAAGTGCAGATCCACTGGATGGTGGTAAAAAGGGAAATAGAACACGTCCCTTTGTTAAATACATCCTCTGAAGATAGTTTGTAATTTGACAATTTAGACAGCTGGAAAAATTAGGAGCTGCTGTGCTGGCGAAGCTGGCTTGATTCTGCAAACTTGCACTTGGAAAATGAAACCGTTGGTCCTCTTGGTGATGCTCTGGTCAGAGTGCGTGTCACTCAGGCGATAGGCAGGTTGGGACCTGCATACGTGGGCTTGCCCCTGGTCAGGCCAACTCCACTGTCTTGTGGGCATGGCTGCTGTTGCCTCTAATCTTACATTTCTCACTGCTTGCTCATCATTGCCTGCATCATGGGCTACTGTCCCCTTCAAGGTGGCCTGTCTAAAGCAAGACTCAGCCTGGCAGAGTGGATGTTGGAGTTGGACAGATTTGTGTTTGAATTCAGACTCCCACTACTGACTGGCAGCTGTGTTAGTTAGGGAAAGTCACGTTACCTCTCTGAGCCTCCGTTTCCTCATCTACAAAATGGAGATAATTCATTGAACAATTATTTATTGAGAACCTGTCATGTGCCAACCACTGTTCAAGGCATTTGGGAAATAGAAATCCTTGTCCTCGTGGAATTTACGTTTTAGTTAAGGAAGATAGACATTAAACTGTAGACATAATAAATAAAAAAATTATATGTTTCAAGGTGATAAGTACAATAAAAAGAAGAGAGAGAGAGCAGGGTAAGGGACTTTGGGGATTCTGGAGGGGAGCTGGGATAAATGTGGGCTGCAGTTTTAATACGCCTCATTGAGGTGGTGACATGAGGGTAAAGAGGTGGAGTTGGTGAGGGACCTGGCCATGCAGATACCTGGTGAAGAGTGTCCCAGTGCAAAGGTTTGGCATATTCGAGAAGAGCAAGGAAGCCAGCGTGGCTCAAGCAGAGTGAGCATGGGCGCGAATAAGAGGGGATGAAGTCAGAGAGGTATTGGCAATAATATCTCCAGGGTTGTGAGGATTAAATGAAGCACCTTGCTCTTCCATCCGACTTCCCATTTTTCCATTGGCGTTGTCACTCTCCCAGCCACCCAGGCTCCAAACTTCAGTGAGACTTTGGTGTCTCCCTTCTCTTTGCCCCTATTGCCATTCTCTTGCTAGGTCCTGTAGCTGTGTTTCTCTCTTCTGTCTCTTTCTACTCATTCCATTGTCTTTAATCTAGTTGGTGGCCTCTCACTCGTCCAGTCACAATAGCCTCCTAAGCATTAGATCTGCCGCCAATCTCTCCATCACCCCCTTCCTTTCCACGCCATGCTGCAGTGCTGAGCCACCTCTCCCCTGCCCAGACCCCTCAGCTGCTCCTTAGTGTACTCATTTATCCATTCCTTTGTTCACACGTTCAGCGTCTTTTGAGCATCTGATCCTCAAAGTCATTTGAATTGAGTCCAATGGAGGAAGCAGACTTGAAAATAATAACAATGCCAATTCAGAAATGTTTGTTTTTACTGTATCCTCTTTCAAAAAGGATTTGGACTTCAACGACTTATTATGGAGTATGATGAGAATGTGAAGTGGCCTCTATAAATGTAAAGTTCCAACCTCTCCACCTGGCATTTAGAGTCTCCTCTGATTAGGCACGGACCTGCCTTTCTAGTTTTGTCTCCCACATGCAAGGTAGGTGAGCCTTTTGCTTCTACCCAGGGGTCACTGCAGCTCTCCCATTCGGCCTTCTCTTCCAACCTCCAGGCCTTTGCTCACACCCTTGCCTTTGCCAGGGGTGCCCTTTTTGCCTGATCCATGTCCTGTCCATCCTTCCAGACTCAGCTTTAGATGGCGCCTCCTTGGGAAGTCTTCCCTGATCCCAGGTCCCAAGTGATCTCTCCCTTCTCTCAACTTCCATTAGTGTTTCTCTTTGTCATTCACCACTTTCCACCTTGGATTTTCGGTGGGAGGGGGGTGTGTGTGTTCCTGCTTTATTTCCTTCACTGGACTGTGCATTCCTTGAGGCATGGATCATTCTCATCTTTTATCACCAATTGCACCTGGCACGGCACCCTTTCTGTAGGAGGCACTCAATAAATCTTTGAGTGAGGGAATGATTGGGTGTTTCCCGAGCCGTAACATCTGGGAAGGGATTTGCCTTGGAGGTGCTTTCTCTTATGCTGATATAAATGAAGTACTAACAAGTTTCTGGAGCCCAGATGCATTGACCCTGCAGAGAGCTGCTACCGTCTGGTGTTGTAACTCAGAACGCATTTTCTTGTAGAAGCCATGATGTAAATAGTTTTTATAAGTAGTTCCATCACTAGTTCCAAATATCTGACTTAGAAACACATACTTTTGGAGGCCTGCTCATTCATAAGTTGGCTTGCTCATTCTTTTTTGAAGTTGCTCCATTTGTACCAGCAGGCAGGTAGTATCTGCTTAGCCGTACTTTGAGCCGCTGTCCACAGGCACCATGGGGTGGAGACAGGAACACAGACTGTCAAACAGAGATGACCAGCCCCACCACTTCTTAGCTGTATGACCTTCAGCAAGCTGCTTTACTGATTGTCTAATCTGTAAAACAGGAATAAAAATACCTACCGCTAGGCTTAGTGAGGATGAACAAGGTAACCTGTGTAAAGACCGTGCCTAGTCAGTACTTATAAATGCCGTCTAACAACAACAGCACCTTTAGGTCCCTTTTATCTTGTGTGTCTGTGAAGTTGCTGTGGTCTAGGACGGTGCTGCTCAGATGGTATTGTGCGTGTGAGTCCCCTGGGGACCTCAGTGCAATGCAGAATCTGAATTCGTAGGTCTGGGATAGGGCCTGAGGTTCTGCATTTCTGATATGTCAGGCTGCTGACCCACGGACCATACTTTGAGTAGCAAGATGTTAGGGCAATGGTTCTCAAACTATATAGCCTGCCTCTCAATTGCCTGGAAAGCTTGTTAAAACAGGTTTCTGGGCCCCACCTCTAGTGATGTACTCATTCAGTAGGTCTGGGGTGGGACCTGAGAATTTTCATTTCTAAATAATTTCCCAGGTGATGCTGATGCTGCTGGTTCAGGGACCACACTTTGAGAACCATTGTGCTAGGGGGATTATGGGGATGAAGTTAATAAGAAAAATGAGGTAAGTGATGGTAGTTCTTCCACTCCAGGATACTTGTGCTCTCTGCTTTTTTATTGTAGATGCCCATTTAGTAACTATTTTCTGACCAGGCTCTGGAATGTCTTCTTAATAATTAAATAACAACAACTAGCAGTGAGCACTTACTGTGTGCCTGGCAATGTGCCAAGAACCTTATCTAGTTCCACTTAATTCTGAGAATAATCCTATGACATGGATACTATGATTTTTCAGTTTGGTGCGTCTCACGCTGACCAAGTCATAAGAATCACCTGATGTGCTTGCTAAAAATACAGATTTCTAGGTCTCTACCCTGGTAATTTTAATTTGGTGTGGCCCAGTGCCCCTAGGTGATTCTTTTGATTAGGTAAAGCTGGAAATCTCCTCTCTAATCAGCTTTCTTCTTCTTTTTCATCTATACCCAAATTACAAATTTCAAAGAAATACCAAATCAATATGATACAATATACTTGACAAACTAGAAGTTATACTGGGTCAAATTTTTCTTTGATGATTCAAGAAACCCTCTAGGATCTCCAAAAGCCTTAGGGTCCTCATTTTGACCATCCCTGGACTGTAGAGCTGCAGAAAAGCCACGTGATAGAGCATTCTATTTACTACAAGGCCAAGGAAGCCTGGCTGACTGTGTAATATTTGGCTTTCTTCAAGAAGAGTATTTTGTTTGGAACATTATTCTAGAAGATTGGTCTTCATTGCATCCTGATGGATTCTGTGATTCCACAGGATTTTGAGAAGATGTTTTACTTGGTTGTCTTCAGGGCAGAGCTTTTTGCCCACACCAGGGCCAGCTGGTGAGCCACTTGCTTGGAGCACACCCCATTGCTCCACCAACAATCCCAGCACCTGCTGCTCTCCCTCACCTTGTCAGGTGAGGTCAGGAGCCTTCAGCTCCTCTCTGTTTTTCCGGCCACTGGCTTATTTGCATAGGCATTCCCATTTAGCCTGGGGTTGTGTGTCCCATATGTCTCTGGAACTGTGGCTAAGAATGGAAAAGGGGAAAGGTTCAGATTGTACATGCAGTCGGAAAGTCACCAACCCTTTGCCTGCCTGGGAGGTCCTGTCTGCCTGCCTTGATGAGGGTGGTGGAGTGAGGCGGTGAGGTGTAGCCAGGGTGAGGTTGTCTATTAAATGTACCGCATGTTAGCCATCAGGAAAGACTGTTCTGAAATCAATGAAAATTGAGGTTTTCTTTAGTTCTACTGATGCTAATCTGAGATACTTCTTCGGCTAATTGATTTAACAGCCCTCAGAATAATTTTCTGCTGCTAATGGGAAAGGTGTTTCAGTTTGATGAAACGAGCACTGGACCAGGAGTCAGAAGAGCTGAGGACTCAGGACAGCTCTCCTGATTTCTTCTGTGATCTTGGACCAGTTAGGTAGTCACTTCTCTGGAGATCAGTTTTAGCTTTAAAATGAGGAGATTGGGCTCAGTGATCTCAGAATCGGCTTGATGTTCTGTGATCTTGTGATGACCTATTCCCAGGAGCACGTGCCATCACAATAGCTTGTCCCAAAATACAAGTTCACCCACTCAACCAACATCTATTGAGCGTCTAGTGTGTTTCAAGTACTGCCCTGGGCACTATGAGGGATGTAGCCGTAGATAAGCCATGTTGATCCATTCACTCACTTGCTCATTCTGTCATTCTTTCATATAACAAACATTTATTGAGCACCTGTCATGTGCCAAGCACTATGCAAAAAGCTGTGAGAGATACAAAGGTGAACTAGACACAGGTTTTGTTGTCAGGCAGTGCGCTGTCTTGAAGGGAGATAAGATGTGTACATTAATAGAACTGTTCCTAACCACCTTCTAAAAGAGGGCCTCTCCTTTGCTTCTCCATCCCCTGACCCTGCTTCTGCTGTCCCTCGCCTCCCGACCTTGTATTATTTGTTAGGATCATCTTCCTCTCAGAGTGTAAGCTCCATGAGAGCAGGGGCTTTGTTGTGATCACTGCTATAGTCTAGTACCTAGAATAGTGCCTGACACCAAATAAACACTCAATATAATCTTTTAAAAATAAAGCCTATAAAAGAAGGTAAAAATTATGTGTCATAAGAGATATTTAGATAAAGTGTTATGGGAGCTCAGGGAAGGGAGACCACTCTAATTAGGACAATGGTTTTTTAATCTGATTGCATATTAGAAACACCTTGGAAACTTTAAAAAAAATGTATCAACTGCCTAGGTCCTATTCCTAGGACTTAATCCTATTGATTAAATCAGAATCTCTTGGTGATGCCTGGACATCATTATTTTCTAAGAGCTCCCAGGTAATAATAATGGGTAGCTAAAACAAAGCGACCTAGAAGACTCCAAGAAGCTTCATGGAGGAAGTGGGATTTGAAACGGCTTGAAAATCGGGTAGGATTTGGATAAGAAGGAGGTATTCCAGATGGAGCACACAGCATAAACAAAGTAAAGAAGCAGGAATTACAGGCTGAGTTCAGGGATCAGAAGTAGTTCATTTTGGCTGGAGCCTACAGAACATGAACGGGAATAATTGAAGCGACATTATGAAGGTTAACTGGGGCCACTTTGAGGTCTTTGATGCAAGGCCATGGGGTTTGGGCTTCATTCGGCTTTGCAGTCATTGAGGATTGTGAATGACTTTTAAACAGAAGTGATGTGATCAGAGCTCTCTCTGGCTGCCCTTGGAGGATGGCTTGGAAGCAGACAGGGAGACCAGCTAGGAGGCAGTGCCGTGGTCCACATAACGTGGACTCAGCTTGGGGCTGCATCACTGGTGCTGGAGAGAAGGACTGAGGTAGAGCCAGGCTGCAGGGCCTGCCCACCCTCCAGCCGTGAGTCTCCTTTGAGGGCTCTCGGTGGACTCACTGGCATTGCAGTGATCAAGCCAAGGGACTCAGGCTGCACTGGCATTCCTAGCCCCGTTTGTTCCCATGCATGACTGACAAACTGATAGAGCAGCTGGGCCTCCTTCCTGAAATGACAGGCCATTTTAGCCAGAGAAGCATTTCTGCAAGCAGAACTCGGTATTATGCCAAGCTTCCTTTAGACAGAGGTTTCTGTTGTTTTAATATAGCAGTGTGTGTCTTTGCTTCATCTTTGGCTAATTCTGGCACCAAGGACACTATGAGGAATGACTGGTAGAGGTCAGCTCTACCAGAATCTGGAGCTGCTGATTTCTTAAGCTCTGGGTGTACTGAGGACAGGTACACGTCTTGCTTTCAACAAGACAGCTTTGAGTAAGGGCTGGGGGCCATGGGCCAAGTGGTATATTTCCAGTAGCCTTATAGCAGAATGCTCATCTACAAAGAGCTGAAGTTTCTGGGGGCCCAGGACATCTGCATAGGCAAGGACGCCATATGTGTGTGGGGCTGCAGGAAAGTGGGTTTGGTGGAGGCCGGATGGTGCTTGGGTCTAGGTTGCTGATACAGGCTTGTGCAGAGAGGACTGCCTGCCCTTGGCCAGATGCTGCCGGTAGCTGGTGCATCCCCAGGGTCATATACTACTCAAAAGGACAGGCAAGCAAGAGATGGTAGTGCACATACTATTTTCCTTCCTTCTCTCTGTTTTGCCAGGGCTGACCTTATTCACAGTCAGTTTCAGAATGTCAGTCCCTCAGACATGCACAGACTTTAGAATTTGCAGGGAGCTTTCACGTTATCTCATTGGAATCTCACAACAGTTTGTGAATTACTTAGGACAGGAATTGTGGATCCATTTTACTGGTGAGAAAACTGGGGCTAGGATGGGGTTAGGTAGCTTATTCTAAAGTCATGTAGATGTCAAGCATAAAGGGTGAGACTTGTTCATGTGGGAGCCAAGAGGCAGTAGAAGAAGTTAATGTTCTGGCTCCTTCATTAGCTAGGTGGGTGACTTTGGGCAAGTCCTTTATTGTGCAGCTCACTTTTGTCAGCTCTAAATTGGGGATAGTAACACTTACTTAATAGGATTATTTGAGGTTTAAAATGATCATTTATTAAGAGAGTGTCCAATACAATGCTTGGCATACATTAAATGTTCAATTAGTTCCTGTTTTCAAACTTTTTTTGAAATACTTATAGACTCAAGGAAGTTGTAAAAATAGTACAGAGAGTCTGTGTGCCCTTCACCCAGCTTCCCCCAATGGTAGGATCTTACGTGGTAATAGTACAGTATCAACACTAGAAACTGACATTGCTACAATGCCTATTGTTAACCAGACTACAAACCTTATTCAGATTCCCTTTAACTTTTCAGATAAAAATTAGACTACATTATTTCTGAGTTTTTTTCCTAGCTCTGAAATGCTATATACAGTGTCTTCGTTGACCTTGACTTTTCTGTGGCATCCCTGTCCTCTCCCTTGGTTTTCACAGCACCGTGTGTCTCATTGTCTTCTCTGATCTTCTCCATCCCCTTCACTGTCCTCTGTACTGTTTGTCTCTCCACATTCAGTTCTTCATCCTGCTCTTCCCACCAGGGCCTTTTCCTCAGGTGAAGTCTTACTTTCACCTTTCTTGAGGATTCTGGAATCAGTAAGCCCACCTCCAGTGGCCAAGCCCCTCTCCACTTCCCTGTGTATGGCTCTTTGCTGAATATAAGCTCTAACTCAGCGTATCCAAAACTAAACTTGTCGTTATTGAAACGCCACACTAGCACCCTGTCAGCTCTCCACTGACTTCTGGTTCTGTCAGTGAGTCGTCGTTAAAACCGCCCAGAGCTGTACAGGGAAACTTGGCTGATGGATACGTTCATTATCTTAATGGTGGTGAGGGTTTTGCTGGGTTTGTACATATGTCAAAACTTAGCAAGTTGTACATGTTAAATGTGTATGTGTCGATTATACCTCAGTGAAACTGTTAGAAAGAAAGAGAGAAAGAAAGAGAGCTGCCCAGAGCCAGGCAGCCTAGGTCTCAGCCCCGCTCTACTCCTTGGTCAAGGTGCTCAACCTCTCCATGCCTCATTTTCCTCATCTGTAAAGTGAGGATAATAACGACAACTTACTAAAGAGGGTTTTTGAGGAGGGTTAAATAAGTTAATTCAGGTGAAGTGCTTAAAACAGTACCTGCCACATGTTAAGCTCTCCAAGTGTTTGTTGTGTCTTCATCTCAGGTTCACAGTTCTGGCACGGAGTAGGTGTTCAATAAAGGTTTGTGGAATGAATGAATGCTGCTGTAATCTTGAAGTACTGTTTTCCTTCCTCAACTTTTATCCAAATATTGCTGCTGCTTGAAGGTCCAGCTTAGGTTCTCCCTGCTCCGTGGAGTCCTCTCCCCAAGGCCCTCCTGGCGTCCCTCCTCTCCCTCCTACACTCATGTTTTGCATTGGCACATTTGGTACTGATTCACAGCCAGATTTTTTCTTTTTTCTTTTTTGAGTGGCTTCATGTGTACATGTCTTTCCTCTCCATCTACATTGGACATCTGAGGGCACACATCATTTCTGATTTTTTTCTCTGTCTCCTTTGTCTATGCTGGGCATACAGTAGGTGCTCAGTAAAAATGGAATGAATGGATGAATGGTGTATGAGTCACAAGGTATTATGAGGACTTCATGTAATAAGACAAATTCCCATCAGTTATCTCATTATTAAAACAAACCCAGAATTTATAAAATTTAGCCCTGGAGGGAAATTTTCTGCGTGTGTGTAGGTGGCAAATGGTCCTGACTCTGCCGTCTGATCCACCTTCCCTTTTAGGTCTTGAGAGAGCTGTGGGCCTCCTTTAACATCATGGTCAGGTTGGACACAGACCTGCCTCCGAGTCCCCTGAGCACGGCTGAGGCAGGCTGGCACTGTTCTGAAGACTTGTCTGCATGATGGTGAGGGAGCCATAGGGGACTAGGCAAAGAGGAGGAGAGGCTGAAGCAACTGGCTCCCTCGAGCTAAGACACTCAGCCTCTTGCCCCAGAAGTTGGGCACAACTCCCTCGATTCTGGCCTGGTCCTCTGTTTTCTAGCTGCAGCCTCTTGCCTACATGGAAGGTCCAATCTGAAAACTCATTTCCCAGGAGATCCTTCTTAGACATCCCGACATTTTTGTGTCTAAGACTGGAGAACCTGGCTTCTGTTCCTCTTGACACACATTTCCTTTATCCAATCTGAGAGACACATCCAGGATGATCACCATTCAGGTGACACTCCTTCCAGACTTGGTTTTGGCTTGTCCTGTATACAAGTCTAATAGTGTAATAATACCTCAGCCTTATCATCAATAAGACATCCATCCTGTGACAGTTACTCATGCAAATAACACATTATTCTGTGCCATCCCTACTGGACCCTCACCTAGGTTACAGATTCATCATTATTAGTACCATTTCTTTGGATTAAGCATTGCCCTTTCCAGCAGCATGTCCCACTAGAAATGGTAACATATTGGGCCCCTCATGTCTTGAAGTACATTCATTTATCAACATGCCTCCTTCCCCTTCACAAGGAATCTAGAACAACTTATAAACACTAGATGCCTTGAGACAGAAGAGATCCAGCTTCTGGTCAACAGTTATAATAATAGATGTCAATACTTCTGTTGTATACTTATGTCTATTGTATATTAGAATACATTGTTCCTTTCATTTAGAAAGTATGGTACATCTCATATGTTCCTTTAAACAATCTATGAAATGGATATTATGTTCTCATTTTACCAATGAAGAATCTAAGATTCCCGGAGAAAAAAAGGCTTGGCTTGTCCAAGGTCATAGAGCTAGTAAGTGGTGGAGCCACCTAACTCTCAGCCCTGTTCTCTTTCCATTGTACGTCCTGACTCCTCCTACCAGTATCTTTTTGATGAGCTTGTTCTGGCTTTATAGCCCTAGATTTTTTCTGTGATTCCAGGCTTTATTACTTTCTCTACTGCTTCTATATCTTTTTAGTCTTGGTAGAGTTCCATAGATTCCAACAGGAAGAAGTTTATTCCTCTCAGACCCCAAGATTCCTCTATGGCTTCCTGTGCTGACTGTGCAACTCCATCCATCTCCCCTAGCTAGAGCTCCCTCTGGTCTCTGCCTTTATTTTTCCTTTGACCCTGCTTTGTTCCTTGTCTTTTTTCTCCTAATTTGTCCCATATTTCTCATGGTTCTTCCTGTCAGTCTTGGTTCTTTGATAGACTAAGGCTCCCCCTCCTATCAAGTAAGCTCAGTTTCCTGGATTTATTTGCTCAATCATTTATTTGCTCCTCCAGCCTTTTCTGAATGCTGGTGTCAAGCACTATGTTTAAGCACTGGGACTTCCAAGATGGTAGAACATGGTTGAGGAGCCCGTGACAAGTCAGGAGCCCTTTACGGTTCAATTCTATGGTAATGCTTGTGAAGGCATAGACAAAAGATGTTTGTTGGAGCTTAGGAGGAGGGACATGTAATCCGGATTTGGGGGTCAGAGATGTTTTCTTAGAAGAGATCATGTACCAACTGAGTCCTCAGGGGTGAACTAAAGTTGGCTCAGGGTGAGTGAGTGGTGGTGGTGGTTGGGGGAGTCCTGGGGAGGGCAGCATGCCAGGCAGAAAGACCTGCTTATATGAAGACCCAAAGCTTTGCGTTTAGGGAACTGCAAGCACTTTGGCCTGACTAGATCAGAGATTGTGCGGACAGTGAGAGATGAGGCAGAAGTAATCTGGAACCAGACCACCCAGGGCTCTTATTTTGTTCTGAAGTTGATGGCCGGTCATAGGAAGATCTTAAGTAGAGGAATGAGTTGTTTAGAACAGCATTTTAGAAAGATCACTATGATGGCAGGGTGAAGGATGGATTGGAGAGAGAAAGAGACACAGATAAGGGGTGAGTCAGAGGACTCTGGCAGTGATTGAGGCCTGGGTTGATGAGAACTTGAACTAAGGTTATGGCGGCAATAATGGAGAGAAGTAAATGGATTCAGAATATAAGGGAGGTGGCATTTCTAGGGTAGTAGCTGATTAGCTGTCCATACTGTTAGAGGATGAATGCCATTTTGTCTCACTCTCCCATGTGTCTGCCTTGCCTTTTCCTACATGCAGGTCCTCTCTGCTGTCAGAAGAGAAACTTGATGTTTGATTCCTTGTTGACTCTGTTTGCTCAACCCCCTTCCGCTACGCCATTCTCCCTGCAAGTCCCTTCTCCTTTGGCTAACCCTACCTCTATCATCTTTCTGATCAATGTCCAGGGCATTCTTTCTGTTTGCATTTGGAAACCTGGGTGACACCTGAGGTAACCTGAAGTCCCGCTCTGCGTGGATAGTGCCATCCTCTTCCAAGAGTGGTGCCTGGGGGGCAGTGAGATAAAGGTGACCTTATTTGCTGAGTTACCTCTAAAAGAGGAAGAGGCAAGTATCCCTCTTGCCTTTTTAGAATGGAAAGTCTTTAAACACAGTGGGAAAGAACATGTAACTAATTCTCATCAAGAGAAGAGGAAGCCCAGTGTGGGTAAACTGCAGTGCTCCAGGCTGGGCATGTTTGGATCCGTCCTCTCCGTGGTAGTGCCGACCAATGTAATCTTTTATGGAAGAGAATAGAGCATTAGCTTCAGAAAGGACCTTAGAGTTCATCCAGTTCATCGTCCTCATTTTGCTGATGAGGACTTGAAGTCTCGGGTGGTGTGGTTTACCCCAGGTCACAGTTAGCTAGTAGCAGAACTGGTTCTTGTCTCACTAGCCGCATGAAAGTACATGATTTTTTCCCATAAGTTAGACAGTTTGACAGTCTGGAGAATAAGAGACTTAAAGGCTGTTTTAGTGGCAGTGTAGTTTGATAGGCCCCCTTTTCCCAAGAGACTGGAAATAGCTTGTCCAAGGTCACAGGGTGAGTGAGGGGTAGAGAGGCCTCCAGACTTGTAGTCTAGTGCTCTTTCCAGCTCAGTCCAAGGTGTCACCCAAGGCCCAAGACTTGGACAGCTTGGCTCCAAGGACACTGAACAGAATCATTCTTCAAATGCATCACAACCACAGTCGATTTCATAAGATCTAAAAGACATGATTTCCTTCTTTTTTCTTTTTTCCCTGAGTGTGTTTTTTTTTATTTGATAAAAGTGTATGGCTGTGGAAATTACGTCAGTTTAATTAGGCTGCTTGACACAGTACTTTTCCACTGAATTTACTAGGAACTGTGAATTTGTTGTAGCAAACTGCACTGCAGGCTGCAGTATCTGATTGGCATGCCAGGAGCATCACTAGCGAACAGCTAAATAGAGATTGGGGAGAAAACTGGGTCAGGAAACAGGCCTCCCGTACCTGCAGCGGCTGCAGAAGGCGGCGCAGAGGCGGCAGGTGGCCACAGCATGGCACTGTCTCCCAGAGCCTGAGCCGCCGAGCACCCCGCCCCCAGCTCTGCGCTGCAGCCCCCAACCCGCCCTTTCCTTTGCAGGTGATTGTTCCTGTGGCCATTTTGCCTTCTGTTTCTCTACAGGCTGCAAAGCTTTTATACCTGGCAGCTCAGGAATGGCTTTTTCTCAGTAAAAAAGCCAAAGATTGGTTCAGATGGAATCTTCATTAGCCATTGTATTCCAAACCATGGAGCAAGTCTTTTGGCTTTCCAGAGCTGGGTCTGCTGGGGCTGAAACTGGGTTTGGGAGTTCTGCACAGGGATGAGGAAAGGCTTGGTAATGTTTCTGTTTGCCTCTCTCCAGTTTCCCTTCCCGTCTTTCTACCCCCGACCCTCCAGATTATATTATATCCATCGTCTCAGTGCTGAGCACCAAGACCAATCAGAGGATCCTAGAAGGAAGAGTGAGTGATGATGCCAGAAGAGTCAGGAGGAACTTCTTGAAGGCAGTGGCATTCGAGCTAGGCTTTGCGTGATGAATTGGGTCAAGACAGGGAGAAATGAAGGGGAATGCTCGTGGCCTGCCCGTGCTGGTCTCAGGACTGCCTTGTGGAAGCTGGAGACCTCCCCAGTCATCTGGGGCTAGAATCTATCTCAGCGTGTCAGAGCTGACTGGGATCTGTTGGATCTGTTGTTTATCCTAGCTCCTTATGTTATGGTTGGGTAAATGAAGGCACAGAGAGAAAGGGGCTGGAACACGGACCAGCCCAGTACTGTTATAAGCACACTATGCCCAGTGATGCACTTGTCCTCATTGCTAGGGGGGCTCTGAGAACATCCACTTCCTTTTTCTGGCTTTTACTGCTGTCATCATCTTTCTGACTCCTGTCATGTGAATTCAGAGATGCCCAATGCTCTCCACCTGTAAATTAACTATTAGGGAGAGAACCTGGGTCCTGCTGGCATTGGATTCCTAGGTCACTCGGGACCCTGCTGGACAGTCGTATCCCTTTCCTTCCTCAGGCCAAGCCAGATCAGGCCAAGACTGCTTTTTCAGTAGGGCTGGTGCCTCTCCAAGAATTCTTGGTAGGAATGGGTCTTGCCTCAGAGTGAGGACTCAAATTCTCACAGTCAGAAAAGCTGAGTGTGGCAGGAATCCAGGCCATTGTACTTTCATGTTATTTTGTGAGAAAATTGGGCTTCTTTTGACTGAAAATTGTTTTCAATAAAGTATACTTAAATTTACTGAAATTTACTTTAGAGACAACTTTTGTTAGACCATTTTAATTTTGTACAGCATCTCTTTCCCTTTTGAGGAGAAATCAGAGGGTAGGAATAAAATGGTCTCCCTAGTGGTTTTCCCTGGATCTTTCGGATGGTCTCACTTCAACCTGAGGGATTCTTTGGACCAAGTATTGATGTTACAATTGAAATGCAGAAATGCATACCCATTTTCTGATAGATGTCCCAAAGTTTGCTAATCAAATGAACCATTTGCACAGGATCTTCCAAGGCCAACATGTTTTGGAAGACAGTTGATAATTCAAATGTCAAGTAGTCTCTGGCTTGAGCTAAGTGGAGTGAACAGAAGAACAAGCCCGTTCAAACAGTTGTCAGACATTCCGGCTGTGAAAACCAGGCTTTGATGGCCCTGGTTGTCAGGTGGCCAGAACAGATCCAGTCCTCCTCAAAGCAGAGGTTCCTTTATTTTATATTATTTTGCTTTAGGTCAGAGCAGATGGTTTAAATGCCTGTAAATAATTTCCCTGGTCTTGGAAGGTTACATTCATTTGCAAATTAGTAGGCCTCGCGTCTGGTTAGTATTTACTGAAAGAAAGGAAGGAAGATGGGAAGGTAGGGAAGGAAAGAAGAAATGCTTCTTGATGCTTTGGCAGGTTTTCACCCAGAGTCTGACACATTCATAGAAATTTCCATACATTCACATTTTGGGGTCATACTAGGACTTGTCACTAGAGCGAACATCATCCAAACGGTTCATAGAAGTGGTTGAAATAGACAGAGAACAGCTGGAGAGAGGCTGCAATTTGAAGTTTGTCAGGAGTCACCTATCTTCCTTGCAGGATTACATAAAGGGAAGCGAAAGGCAGAGCTGCAGTCACAGTAGAACACCAGGGCAGGGCTCAGTCTGGCGTGGCGGAGGCCCTCTGGATAGTCTTTCCTAAACTTGTCCACCCCTGGCCACAGCCTCTTTGGTCGTGGACACTTAAGAGTAGTCCTTAGTCCTCAGCCATTCATGTGAGCTGTTGCCAAGCGCAGCTTGGAGAACCCAGGCTCTTCTGCTTGAGGACTCCCCCTCTGCTCCACTGGTTCAGGCCATGGTCCCTGCTCCCATTTCCAGCCTTGGAAATGCTTTTCTGTTTCTTGGAGCCCTCATTAGCCCTCTCTAAGGAAGAAAGTATATGAGACACAAAACCAGTATAGGGTCTAACGCAGTGGGCTTCTGACATTTTCTCCTCTTCCGTCTGCTTTGCCACTCTCTAGCCCCTGAACACTTCCCGGAATGTACTCCCCTGGCCCTAGACACCCACTGCTCTGTTCTGGGCACAGAGCAGATGTGGACTGACTGCTCAGGTGCTTTGTGTCATGCCTTCAAGGCCTGTAAGACTAGGATGAAGGGGGGATTGTAGTGTGCACTGCTGATGGCTGTTGTCTTGTCCCTTAAGACCATCCACAGGGCATGGAAACTCCCATTCCTTCTCTCTCCGTGGCTGACTTCTTGTCTAGTCTGGTGACTTCCCAGTTCTGATGCTGGTTAGGAATCCCAGGCAGCTTCAGTGTGCTTCCTCCTTCCTTTCATATCTATGCATTCAATTATCAAATACCATGATTTCACTCCTGTAGTTTCCCTCATATGTATCCCCATCTTCTCACTTGTGTTGTCACCTGAATGATTGCAAATAAGTTTCTCTTCCCAAAGCTCTGCTCTGGGAATGTCTGCCTTGGTTGCAGCCTTCACAGTGTTGGCTTCCTCTGCTTGCTGACCAGGCCCTCATTGTTTACTTGTTTGCATCTCAGGCTCTGATATGAAATGTTCATTAAACGTTCTACGATCTGTCCAGAGCAACCTTATCAGAACAGCGAGGGAAAAAGCAAATATCTATCTTCTCTCTTGTCGTTTCTTTCAGATGAATGAATTAAATATTTTTATTGCCTTGAAGATTAATTATCTTCTGTCCCCAGGCCAGCTTTAATATTCTAGCGGTCTCTTCTGGTGACTGGGACCTGATAGTTGGAATCTCTGCCCCAGCTCTAACCCTGCGCTTTGGCCAGGTGTCTCCGCAGCTCCAGATCATGTCGGGGTGAGTCACAGTCCAGGGCTTTAGGGAGATTGCAGTCCGACCTGCAGGATTTAGTTGAAGCACTGAGTCGTAGATCTTAGAACTGAGAGACGTCCTGAAATCTTCTAGTCCTTTCTGGCACATGAGATACTGTTATTACAGTTAACAGATAAAATACCTGAGACCCAGAGAGAGTTGAAGTGACTAACCCAGGGTCACTCGGCTCATCTTTGGACCCTAGTGCCAGACTAGATTTTAGGCTGTAAATGTACTTTATCTTCTCCATGTAAGCCAGCTCTTTATTTGGGGAAGGCACCAACTCTGTGAATTTCTCTCTGCAAATAAAACAATTTGGGACTCCTTTTGCAGGAGTAGTATGCCTCGTCAGTGTAAGGAAGGAAAGGCAGCCTAGAAGAAGCGACCTCCTCCCAGGCAGGTGATGTCTGGTGGGTAGGCAGACATCCTCTGTCCCTTGTTCCCCAGATTGCTCATGGGGTCAGTGTGTGGGACACTTTGTCCTACATGCCTCTTGTTCATGAATCCTTGTAGGCCCTCATGTACAAAAGGACGTTTTTGTTTGTTTCTAAAGTGGTTTCTCAGTCCCTCAGGATCGTCAAGCACTAATTCCTCATTTCTGCCTTTTCCACCTCAAACTAAAAGAGTAAACTGTGTTCTTTCTGCATTTGCTACTCTCCTCCACCCTCCCAACCTCCAAGCTATCCTACAGTTCTCCAGTGTTCTGTTCTCCTAATTACCCAGGCTTGGAGTCCTCTACGACCCAGCTGGATAAGAGTCCTCCAGCCATTTGGTCTGTCAGCACTCACCAACCCTGTCACTGCTGTCACATGCCTTGGAAATCCAGCCATTCCTTTCTGCTCCCTTGTGGCTGCCAGCAGCCACAGTGAGGTGTTTGTGCCTCTTCCCTGGACCACTACAGCAGCCTCTTAGTCATCTCCTGGTCCTTCGTCCTTCGTCCATCATGCAGAGGTAGACTCTAAACACTGCTACACTTTTGAGTTTTAAAACCTCCTGAAGCTATCAAACCAAACATTCCAGCTCTTTCATAGTCTATCCCTCCCTCCCCAGAATGAATTGTTCATGCCAATCAGACTGGGCTACTCATGTCTCCTACATATTTAGTGATTCTTTGCTCATTTTTTCCATGAAATGAAAAAATATAATAACATTTCTTTGCAAACTATAAAGCATGTGAGGTTTTGTTTGATCAACAAGTACTCTGCTGTGTGAAAGGGAAGAATGGGGTTTGGATTTGGTGACACTACCTACTGTATGCTGATAATTTACATATATTATCTTATTTAACCTTCTTGATAGTCCCATGAGTTAGGTTGAGTTATGTTCATATTGCAGATGTGGAAACTGAGGCCCTAAGAAAAAAGCACGTTCTCTTCTGCTACACTGTGGACCTGGTGCTAGGGGTAGAGTGGTGGGTAGGAACTAAAAAATGTCTGGGCTGGCAGGAGGGATAGGGCGTGCACATAAACAGCTGTCATGGAGGAAAATGTCCATTGTCCTGAGAATTGTAGATATGGTGCTATGGAAATTCTGAGGATGGTGAAATTTCTTCTAGCTGGGGGATTAGAGAAGACTTCATAGAGAAGGTAGATTTCCACTGAGTGTGAAGGATGGGCAGTATTTTGACAGAAGGAACTAGGAGGCCGGGACAGGAAAAGAGGGACTAGCATAGACAGGCACAGAGAAGGAAATGGACTTGGTATCACCAGAGATCATCAGTGAATTGTCCAGTTGGTTGGAACACAGGGTTCTTGTGGAGGAGGACATAGTGGAATATAAGGCTGCAAAGGTGAGCTGTAGCCTGTTCATAGATGGACTTAAATGTCTGGTTAAAAGATTCATGGTCTGTTCTGTAAGCACAGAGGAGCCGTTAACAGGTTTTGAGCAGGGGTGTTGCTAGACACAGCTGAGATTTAGAAAGGTTGCCTTGGGCACCCAATGAATTGGAGAGAAGGGGAAACAGCAGAGAGAGGAAATAGTTTAGATGCTATTGCAATTGTCCAGTACAGATGTTCTGAGGGCCTGACATAGCATAGTGGCAATGAGGATGGAGAAGAGAGGCAACAAGAGAGCAGAACCAGGGAGGCTGAATTACAGAACTTGGTGACTGGTTGGACTTGGGGAAAGAGAGGGGGGCTCAGATGATTCCGGGTTAACTGCGAGAATGGTGATGGCAGCACCTGAGAGAAGGAGGAGGGTCAGAAGGGAAAACAGATTTGGGGGTGGGAAAGAGTAGGGTGGTGTAGATGGTTTGTTCTGTTTTGTGCAGGTGGAATTTTAGGTGCTGGTGAATTGCCCCTTTCACATCTGTACTCAATGCTCTTTACTACTACTGCCACCATTCCTGATCCCCTCTGTCCTTCTCTTTATTAAGCAGACTTTTGGCTGCCTTTTATAGTTCAGCTGAGTGAAGCCCTCAAGAGAACCTTGTTTATGTTTGAATTTCTGATGTATCCTCCTTTCCACTCAGTGTTTCCTGAGTCCTATCTCCCCAGCATGTGCCCCATACACATACTTATACCTGGTATGTGTGGGATGAGCACCTGGTGATTATCATCAATGTGATCACAACAGTAGTTCATGTTTGCATGAATGTTCATAGTTGACAAAGCACTTAGAATGGTCATTTCCCTGCCACTCCTCCCAGGAGGGTCACTGAACCATTGACTCAACAAGCTGAGGAGGTTATTAGGGAATAAATGGTAGATTTTAGTTTAATAATAAATACAGTTGAAGACAGCACATATCAGGAAAGTTAGGATGATTTTTAGCTACTATAAGAAGGTAGACTCTGTTAGAAACAGTGGTCAAATTTAAAAATATATTCCAGGTGATCTCAAGACTGAGACTGATGTTTTATGTGTATTAAGAATAAAGACTTAGCATTGTACTTAGCAAATAGCTCCTACCTCCAGAAGTGTTGGATTATATTATTACTGATGGAAATTTTGAAACTGTAAAAGGAAAAAAACCATTTTTTCGGATAGGATCAATATTTTGATTAATATGGAAATATATACAATGCTTTTAAAGTACCCTTTAGAGGTCTAAAATGACTGTTAGTTGATGAATATAAAAATGTTTTGTTTGCTCATAAAATTATCACAGCTGACACATTTAGAGAGAATTAAATTTAGAAAATTTTAGAAGGCTGTTTTACTCTTCTAGTTTTTTTTAATGAAAGGTAAAAGAGGTCTTGGGGAAATAAGATTGCTTCCCCCCACCTCTCAACAGCTTCCCACTTCGCCTTTTGTTTCTCTGGGCCGTTGGATCGCCAATGGACAAAGGGGCAAGCAAGTGTCTACTCTAGCATATAAGTGTCTAGTCTGTCCAAGGTGCTGAATATAGGTAATTGAATTCAATCCTCACAATAGTCCTGTGAAGTTATTGCTGTAATTCTTGCCGTGCAGCTGAGGAAATTGAGGCTTAGGAAGTCTTAGTGACTTGGCCAAGTTCACAGAACGAATAGGTGATAGGACCAGAAGTTAAACTCTCACCTGGACTGTTGCAGTAGCTCCTTGACAGTCTGTGATTATCTCAAGCTCCAGCTCTCTTCCCCGTGCCATGCAGCCTTCCTGCTGCACGTGGCAGGGGGTGACAGCTTATGTTTACAGCTTCACATTGGAGCTGCTAGAACAAGTAATTCATTCAAAAATATTTGACTTCTGTTTTGCTTTAAGGCAGGGCCAAATTCTTGAGTACCTCAGTCACCATTGCTGCCTGCTACTTATTTAAAATACTTTAAAAAATAGTGTTAAATTATTGTGAATACTCAACCCTCCCAGTATGGCCTTTCCATAAATAGGACATATTGTTAAAAAGAGCTTGACAAGAGAAATCTATGTAGCATAGCTTTTTGAAATTTGCCTACTCCCCTTTGGAATGTGTGTTAGGGTTTCAAATTATGCTTTTGATAGAACGTTTACTCATATTAGGGGCTAATGGGGCCCTCAGTCTTGTTGGAGTGGCAGAGAAAGAGGTGAATGTGCAGTGGTGTGTTTTCTGAGTGGGCCTCCCCAGCTCCAGTGCTCGGTTGAGGGCACAGGTGGAGGCAGAATAGTGAGGCAGGAAGGGGATGGGCCAGTCAACATACCGCCCAACCCAGCCTTTCTATCACTATAAATTAGATTTGTTTTTCCTGGAGTTTCATATTTCTGGCATCATACACTATGTACTTTTTTTGTGTCTGGCTTCTTTCATTTGGCACAATGTTTTTGAGATTCATCCATGTTGTTACGTGTATCAGTAGACTGTACCTTTTTAATTGATGAGCAGTATTCCATTATATGGTTGTACCACAGTTTGTTTATCCATTTATCCATTGTATTAGTTTTCTCTTGCAGCCTAACTCATTCCCATAAACTTAGTGGCTTAAAACACCATCTCTTTCTTAGCTCCTAGTTCTATAGGTCAGAAGACTGGGTGGGCTCAGCTGTGTTTCCTGCTTAGGATTTCACAAAGCCAAAATCAAGATGTCAGGTGGGCTGGATTCTTATCTGGAGACTGTAGAGAAGAATCTGCTTCTAAGCTCATTCAGCTTGTTGGCCGTTGCTTGTGGTTATAGGACTGAGGTCCCCTTTCATTGCTGGTGGTTGGCCCGAAGTTGCTCTCAGCAATTAAATGCTGTTCTCCAGTCTTCACCCATGGCGCCTCCATCTTTAAAACAAGTAGTGTTGCCTCAGATCTCTCTTGTGCTTTGATTCTTTCTGAATTGTCCTTCTGCCATCGGCCAAAGAAAACTCTGCTTCTGAAGGGTTCCTAGGATTAGTTAGGCCCGTCTAGAGATAACCTTTCCATTTTTGACAGACTTTCATTTTACAATGGTCTTTCTGATATTAAGCTGTACTTTGTCATTTTGAGCATTTCTAGCCATTGATCCGCATTCTGCCATCTCCTTCTGCAACTTGATTCCTCTTCTCTCTGTCTTGTGGCCCTTGTACCATTCAGGTTTTCTCTTCTCCAGATAGAAAACACTCATTTTTCCCCCTTTATTTTTGACGTGACATGTTGTAGGATACCATTAAATGTACTCTCTGGAATCATACATAATTAGATTTAAATTCAGCTGTGCCACCTGCTAACTGTGATGTTGGACAAGTTAACTTCTCTGAGCCTTGGTTTCCTTATCTTTGTATCACTTATAGGATTAATTCACAGATGAAGTGAGCTAATGCGTACAAAGCTCTTAAGTACCTTCCCTGTCACACTATATACATCCAATATGTTAGCCACTATCATTACTGCAGTATTGCTATTCTTTCCCCATTTCGTTCTTTTTCTTCTCGATGTGATCTGTTTTGTCAACGACCCTAATAAAATGTACTGCCCAAATTATACAAGTGCTTTCAAGAAGTTTGTGGTCCTTTTATTCAATAATTCTACTTTAGAAAATTTATCCCAAGGAAATAATCAGAGATGTAGGCAAAGATTTTTGTTGAAGAGTGTTCATCACGACACAATTTATAATGGCAAAATATTGAAAGCAATCTAGGTACCAAAAAGTAGGGAAATAATGAAATTAGGGCATATTCCTATGATACTATAAAGCCATAAAAATCACATTTTCAATGAAAGTAATGACACAGGGAACATAACATTATGTTAAGTGCAAAAGTTGTGATTGAAAACGGAGTATATAGCATGACCCCAACTGTGTTTCTGAAATTATATATGTTTTATTCACATTTGATAGGGAAAAGGAAGGAAATATACTATGTGTTAACAGTAGGCAGTGGAATTATAGGTGTTTTTTTATTTTCCTTGTTATATTTTTTTGCAATAATTGTATCTTACTTTTATCATTTGAAAAAGATAAACTTTGTTTAAACATTGTTTTGTACGTGGAGCCCAGAACAGTACCTGATAATCCACAGCTTTGTCTTGAACCAGAAAACTTGCAGAGTCACATCAGTAGATCAAGAAGTTACCTCTGCTGATCACTCAGCCAGGAACCTGACTAGAGGCAGTGGGATGCCAGCAGGCGGCCCCTGGGGCTGGGACAGCAGCACTCGGTAGACTGTTGACCTGTGGGGCTATGCCTAGGAAGGAACTCTGTCAGGCTGGCGCACATGGCACCGGTCAGTTGCAGCAGATACAGTTGTCATTCTTAGTGCTGTGTTCATTGTTACACTGCACACCACGCTTGTTATTAGAAGCTTTGATCTCTCTGTCACATCTTATCTGCATTCTTGACTTTTTAATCTCAGAAAGAATAAAGTCTTAGGTTCTAGCCCTCTAGATTTTGTTTTGTTTTGTTCTAATCCAAAAAGTAAAAGTGATCCTTAGTGTGAGGGGCTCCAGAGTACCGGAGTGCCTGTTGGTCAGGGGCCATGTTCAGGCACTCCTACCCCAGGCCTGGCAGTGGCCAGCCAAGCTCTGCTGTTGTAGCTACAGCAAAGGCAAAGATTCTTGGGCCTTGAACACAAATGGCTCAGAGTCAGCCCATCAGCTTGTTGTTGTTACAGTTGTTGGGGATAGAACTGAGATATGAGGGGGCTGTGCAGTCTCCTAAACACTAAGGGTCCACTTTCTAACTGTTCCCAGCCTAGGGCATCACCCCACAGCTTTTCCTCAGGCCTTGTGGGATCCACCTATCATGTCTTAGGAGGCCAGTCTGTTTATCCACTGACTCAAATTCCAAACATCCAAAGGGTGATCTAGTCTCCGAATTCAACCATTACTTACAGAGCTCAAAGCATTTACAAGTCCCTGGTAAGGAGCTGAGGGAATTCAGAGATAAATTCAGTGTCATTCACCTAGCATTTCCTGAGTACCTACTCTGTGTCAGGCTCTGAGCCAAGAGCTCTGGGAGGTACACACATGAGTGACTTCAACAAACATCTGATTAAGACCTACTATGTGCAGGGCACTGTGCAAGGCACTGAGGAAGGAGGTTAATGAGACAGTCCTCATGCTTAAGAAAGTTGTAATCTGTATAATCTGGGAAGAGACAGACATGAGAACACTTAATAATAAGTGGAATAAGTGCTATTTCTATAGCAGGGCCCAGAGGAGGGAGCAATTACTTCTGAAGTGGCCTGCCACTTACTAGCTGTGTGCTTTTAGTTAAGGTATTTAACCACTCTATTCCTCAGTTCATCTATTAAATGAACATATAATGAGTTAATTCACATCAAGTGCCTAGAATCATTCTAGAGATTTAGTAGTCAATAAATGTCTGCAGTCCTTTTCCTTCTCCTCTTCTCCACTCTCCCTCCTTCCCAAGGATGAGTGAAGGTTACTCTGAACCGAGGGGACACCATGAGCCAGGCAAGATGAGGAGTGGGGTGGTGGGATGCTGTATAGGGGTCCAATGAGGCTGGAATGCAAGTATTTGTGGATAATTCTACTAGGGAAGGAAGAGAACCACACTAGGTCCAGACCATGGAGAATCTTCGATACCAGACAAAGGAGTGTGGGCTTGGGCAACAGGGAACAAAATAATCCACGTGTACTTTAGGAAGAGCATTGTGGCAGAGCAGGAGAGACTGGGGAGGAGAGCGACACTGAGGAAGCCGCTGCAGAATTCCAGGCAAGAACTAAAGCCAGAACTAAGACCCAGACCATTTCTCTGACTCCGTCACTGTGGCGGAGGCTGAAGAAGAGATTTAGTTCTCTCTTTTGTAGGCCTGTAGGTTCCTGGCTGAAGGAACATTGGTTTGAGTGACAGTTTGTCCCATGTAGCCCATAAGTTTTAATATTCAGAGATTATGTTTAGTCTTCTGACCTCAAGGCTGGTGCACCCATACCTCCCTGCCGCTTAGCTGCACACATTGCCTTGTGCATGAATTGAGCATATACACCTGACCTTCTGCACATGGACACGGGTGGCTTGCACAGAGCTGGGCTGCTGTGGAAGCTGCTGAAATCTGAAATAGCCTCATTGCAGGGGAGCCTTTATGAGGAGAGGCCCAGCATTTAAAATCACAACGATGAAAATTACCTTATTATTGGTCTCATATAAAGACATTTTCCAGAGGCCTTATATTATAAAAAGAGTTGGAATATCAAGGGAGACGAAATAACATTTATTGAATGACTTCAGAGAACAGGAGCTGTGTTGGCTTCTTTGGCATACTTGATCTCACTGAATCTTCACAAACCTGTGAGGCAAGTATTACTACACCCATTTTACAATGAAGAAACAAAGGCTCAGAAAGGGTAGTCCTCAAGCCCAAGGTCAGAGGACTTAGCAAATGTCAGACTTTGGACCAGGCTCTTAATCTCTGTGAGCCTCAAGTTTCTCATCTGTCTTCAATACATTTACTTATTTGCTCAGTTCCCCTGTTTGAAACCAATCCAGGGCACTCCAGTCCTGCTGGCTACCTTCCTCGCACAGGATCCGATTCCCCAACAGGGCCACACTGTCCAGCTCTGATCCCCCACTGGGCTGTTGCTGCCCCTGCTTAGCCACTTTCTTCCTGTGGGCTCCCACCCTCCACTCCCCTGCTTGGCCACCTTCCTCACTTAGGCTTTTGGACTGAATTCCTCAGGAAGGCAGGCAAGCTGTACTTTTTACTTTGTAAAGCTTTTTTTCTTTTTTGTTTGTTTTGGTTGAAATAGAACTTAAATACAGTAAAATGTGCAAATCTTACGTTCAACTCAGTGAGTTTTTATATTTGTATACAACTATGTAATCCCAAATTAAGCACCCCAGCAAGCAAGCCTCCCTCATGTGTCTCCTCAAATGTACCCCCAACAGATAACCACTACTCTACACTTTCACCTCAGATTGGCTTTGCTTGTTTAAATTTGTTTTTTTTTATTTTGAAATAATTTGAAATGTATGGAAGAGCTGCAAGAATGATATAAAGACCTCTCCAAATCCTTTACCCAGGCACAGCATGTGTTCACATTTACCACATTTGTGTACACTTGTGCCTTCTTTCTTTCTGAAAATTTAACGTTGGTAGAATACTGTTATCTAATCTACAGAGCATCTGCATATTCCTCCACTTGACTCAATGATATCTTTTATGGCAGTTGTTCACTTTGATCGAGGATCCAATCCAGGATCATATGTTGCATTTAGTTGTCATGTCTTTTTGCTTCCTTTGATCTGGAGTAGCTTTTCTTTATCTTTTATGACATTGATATTTCTTAAGTGTACAGGACAGTTATTTTATATAACAGCCCTCAATTTGGTTTTATCTGATTTCTCCTCATGATTAGATTCACTTAGGCACTTTTGGCAGGAATACTAAATAAGTGATTTTGTATTTTTAATGCTGCGCACGAAGAGCACCTGATGTCAGTTTGTTCCATTATTAGTGATGTAACTTAGATCACTTGGGTAAGGTGGCATCTCCCTCCTTTCTCTGCTGTAAAGTTACCATTTCTTCTTTGAAATTAAGAAGTAATCTGTGAATAGATACTTTCAGAATGTGTAAATGTCCTGTTCCTCTTCAGATTTTTGCCCAGTAGTTTTAACATCCATTAATGATTCTTGCTTGCAATAACTATTACTACTGCAAAATTATTTTCTTGCCCAATTATTCCTTTTACGTTTATTGTTTTTGACATCGTACTATAAGAGCTTTCCCTGCTCCCCTATTTTTTATTATTCAGTGTGTATTTATGATATTTTATTTTATTCAATGAGTTATAATCTACTACTGTCATTATTCTTTTGATGCTCAAATTCTTCATGAGTTAGCCAATGGGAGACCCTTCAGGTTGGCTCCTGTATCCTTTTGACACGTCCTTGTCATTCTTTGATTACACTTCCTGGTGCAAATAGATGTTCCAGGCTCAAATTGTTCTTTCCTCATCACAACCCGGGAATCAGCCATTTCTCCAAAGAGCTCTTATTCCTCTTAGTAGAATAGTATTTAAAGGCCAAGATTGGTACATCAAGTGAATTCATTGCTGCTGGGGTATCATTGCTTCTATGCAATTTCATATTGGTTTAACTCAATTTGTGTGTGTGTGTGTGTGTGTGTGTGTGTATAAAACTGTGAGTTCACACTGATGCCTCTAATTCTAATCCAGCGTCCATAGGGTTCCTCATTGCCATCCCTCATTCCATATTTGTGTTTCCTTCATCTGCAGTGAAAACTCTGGCTCCCAGCAACATTAATATATTTTCTCATTTTCACAGTCCTACAACACACAAAACACTTTCAGAGTTGATTCATGCACACCACTATGAAAAAAAAAAGAATCTGCTAAGTAGAGTTAGAGATTTATTTACAGCTCTTTTTGTTCTTAAACATAAGTTATTTAGTGAAAGTACTGTGTTTAAAAGTTACTAGGATTGGTTCTTTTTTTCCCCCTTTAGAGCAGTTATGTTATTTATTTGAAATAAGTTTTGCCTGTTTTTGAGCTTTATGTAAATAGAGTCATGCAATATTTGCTCTTCTGTGTCTGATTTCTTCTGTTCACCTTTATTCTTGAAGATTTATCCATGTTGCGAATAACAGTAGGGTTTTTCTTTCCCCATTGTTATAAAGTATTCTGAGTATACCACACTTAATCCACTCTAATAATGATGAATATTTGGGTAATTTTATATTTTTATTTATTATGACTAAAGCTGCTATGAACATTTTGAACACATGTTTTGATGGAAGTAAGGTATCATTTATTTTGGGGACTTGGGTCTCACGGCATATATGTGTATATATGTATATGTGTACGTGTGTGTGTGTGTATGTATGTTTAGCTTTACTAGATACTGCCAAACAGTTTTTCAAGGGAGTTATTGAATTTTCTTTCCTGCCAGCAATGTAAGAGAGTCCCAGTTATTCCACATCCTCACCAGCACTTCGTATTGGCCGTCTTTTTTCTTTGCAGCCTTTCTTGGCTATTAGGGCAAGGGTTAAATTTTTTTGAGAAGCATGCGGTAGGATGTTTGGCTGGCCTGAATCTACTAATTGCCTGTCTTTGAGTCTGGATGTGCAGCTCACCTGGTTCCACCTGTTCTTGGGTATAAGTAACTTAATGGTGTGCCTGTACTGAAATCCAGACGCATTGCTGTGGTAGGCGCCTTTAGTCTGCAAGCATCAGAGAGACTCTCGAGTTACTTTCCTATTGAAAGAAGGGCATGAGTAAGGGAAACGGGTGAAGCAAATGCCTCATAAAAGAACAACTGGAAGGTCATTTAGAACACAAGGCACTCAAACACCAAGACCTTCTTGAGCCCTCAGCAGTAAGTCTAGAACTCTCACATCCTAGTGACTTAGCTGCTCTTCTCTCTTGTGACTGTTCCTGTTGCTTCTGACTCTTCTGCCTGTAGCTCCTCCCTATATTAACCTTTCTTGTGTCTCTGTCTTCCAGCTACTGCTCCAGCTACGGACTATACCAGAGGACTCACTCCCTACAACCCTTTTCAGGCAGAATTTTCACATTAAGCCACCTCATAGGCTGTGGCCAGTCTGTGCAGTAGACCACTTTGGGACAAGTGTCCATCCATAGTCCAATTAGGAGTGGCCACAGGAAGCAGGAGCACATAGTATCAACATGGCAGTTTAAGAGAAAGGAATTCTCTTAGAAGGGCACTATGGGAAAAGCACGCAGATTAAGTGCCTGACTAGTTTCATTGTATGTTATATCCTAATTGTTGTATATACTATATTCTAATTCAGTAGACATTTCTCAAGCCCTCTCCTTATGTGCCAATAGAATAACTGTGTTGAAAAAGGAAATGAACATAATGAACCTATGCCAGTCCTGATGCTTATAGTTTCCTTTTATATGTTCCCAAATTATATGTTTTATATGTTTTGGAAATGTATCTGCAGAACAGGGTCAAGCTCAAAGAGAATTTTATTCTATAGATGTTGGTGTGGGGGGGGCTGACAAAAGAGTTTGGGACGTATGAGATATGCCTGTTGTTATTAGCCCATTTTAAAGGTGAGGGAGCTGAAGGTCAGAGAGGCCCAAAGTCACATGACCAGGAAGTGGCACGGCCAGGACTCAAACCTAGGTCCTCTGGTTCCGTAACCAGAGCTCTTTCGACTACATCACATTGACTGGGGGGACGCACCCTACGCCCGTGCCCAAATTAGTAACAGTGCAAAGAAGACTTGATAAAAGCAAACTGTAGCCGAAACAAGTGGTAGGATTGGAGAGACAGCAGATCTCCTTGGGGTTAAGATGATCTGGGAGGTTCCTCAAGGCAGTGGGTTTTGAACTGGGCCTTGTAGGGTTGGTAGATTTTAGAATGGTATGGAGAAAGGAAAATTGTGCCAATAAAGGTACAAAAATGGGGAAACAGATTTTCCAGGGACAGAGAAGGGACTCGTGTTGCTGGCTTTGTGGGTTTAGGTAGGAAAAGAGTGAGAGATCAAGTGTGGTAGGAGGTTAGGAGGCTTTGAGACTATGACAACTTAATTCTTTTTTTAAAAAAGCAGATCATGACATGATGGAGAGAAGAAAGCTTGAAGTCATTTAGGTGTCCCTTATAAGAGTCCAGGCTGGAGTGAAAAGGACTGAACCTAAGATGGTAGCAGCTGGAAATCAAGACATAGATATGAGAGTCTTTGAGAAGGCAGAATTAACAGGATGGAGACAGTAGGAGGGAGATAAAGAGTCAGTAGAGATCTGTCTGTCACTTGAGAGTTTGAGCCTTAGTGACTGAGGCAGTCTGGTCCCAGTGTTGGAAGAGGAGGGGCAGTATATGCAGTGGTTAAGCTTACAGGCTTTCCATCAAGGCCTGCCTGGGTGTATAGCCCAGTCTGACCTGGGACTAGTGATTTAACGCCTCTAATGTGTTTGCTGACCTGTTGAGTTGGGTGACAGATTCCCACTTCTCAGAGTAGCTGTGAGCATGCGAGGCTTTGCAGGTAAAGTGAAATTCCATAATGTCACATGGCTGGCATGTAGGCACTTACCAAATTTTTTTTTTTTTTTTTTTATTAATGTTATGATGGATTACAATCTTGTGAAATTTCAGTTGTACATTTTTGTTAGTCATGTTGTGGGTACACCACTTCCCCCTCCGTGCCCTCCCCCCACCCCCCCCTTTTCCCTGGTAACCACCGATCAGATCTCCTTCTCAATATACTAATTTCCACCTATGAGTGGAGTCATATAGAGTTCGTCTTTCTCTGACTGACTTATTTCGCTTAACATAATGCCCTCGAGGTCCATCCACATTGTTGTGAATGGGCCAATTTCGTCTTTTTTTATGGCTGAGTAGTATTCCATTGTGTGTATATACCACATCTTCTTTATCCAATCATCAGTTTCTGGGCATGTAGGCTGGTTCCACGTCTTGGCTATTGTAAATAATGCTGCGATGAACATAGGGGTGCAACGGACTCTTGAGATATCTGATATCAGGTTCTTAGGATAGATACCCAGTAATGGGATGGCTGGGTCATAGGGTATTTCTATTTTTAACTTTTTGAGAAATCTCCATACTGTTTTCCATAGTGGCTGTACCAGTTTGCATTCCCACCAACAGTGTATGAGGGTTCCTCTTTCTCCACAACCTCTCCAACATTTGTCGTTCTTGGTTTTGGATGTTTTTGCCAATCTAACGGGGGTAAGGTGATATCTTAGTGTAGTTTTGATTTGCATTTCCCTGATGATTAGCGATGATGAACATCTTTTCATGTGTCTATTGGCCATATTCATATCTTCTTTTGAGAAATGTCTGTTCATGTCCTCTGCCCATTTTTTGATCGGGTTGTTTGTTTTTTTGTTGTTAAGCAGTGTGAGTTCTTTGTATATTATGGAGATTAACCCTTTGTCGGATAAGTGGCTTGTAAATATTTTTTCCCAATTAGTGAGCTGTTTTTTTGTTTCAATTCTGTTTTCCCTTGCCTTGAAGAAGCTCTTTAGTCTGATGAAGTCCCATTTGTTTATTCTTTCTATTGTTTCCCTCAACTGAGGAGTTACAGTGTCCGAAAAGATTCTTTTGAAACTGATGTCAAAGAGTGTACTGCCTATATTCTCTTCCAAAAGACTTATTGTCTCAGGCCTAATCTTTAGGTCTTTGATCCATTTTGAGTTTATTTTGGTGTGTGGTGAAAAAGAATGGTCGATTTTCAATCTTTTGCATGTGGCTGTCCAGTTTTCCCAGCACCATTTGTTGAAGAGACTTTCTTTTCTCCATTGTAGGCCCTCTGCTCCTTTGTCGAAGATTAGCTGTCCATAGATGTGTGGTTTTATCTCTGGGGGCACTTACCAAATTTTAGCTCTCTTCCTCCCCACCCCAGCCTCTCCATTTGAGGAGATAGTTGAACCTAGTTTAAGGCTCATTTTCTGAGGTATATAATGTTCTTTGACAAAAAGGTATTGGCTTTACAATGGAGAATGGGTTCTTCCACCCTGGACTTTGACGTGGAGGACAAATGGAGCCTCTGGGCCTGGAGGTCTCACTTTTGATCTCCTTTGACACCTAGGCTTCAGTCAAAAATTCAAGCCCTCACACAGGGAGTTAAAGGTATCCTTCTAAGGCTAGCTGCTTCCAGAAGCAAGCAACTGCTGCCTCTCTGCACTCACCATGGGCTCCATTTGGGACTATTTCGGAAGCTAGGGGTAAAACTCTGTTGGCTGACTGCAGTTTGCCTGTAAAACGTGCCAGCCTCCCTGCCCTGCTTGTCTAAGAGGTTTGGACTTCTGGTTGTCTCCCCAGAGTTCTACACACGTGGCAACTGGGTTTGGGCAGAGTTCTAGCAAAGGCTGCCCTGAGGCACCCATTCCCTTCCATGTTTACCCTGGGCTGGTAGGAGCGCGCCATTCTGGAGCTGCGCCCAACAGCTTCTCCTCCTGGGGTGGCCATGCCCACCAAGGACTCTGTGAGGCCTGGAGCCCAGGCTTCAAATCCCTCCTCCTTCACAGGGACGACCGCCCAGCCCCTGGCCATCAGGTGTCTCTGAGGGAGTGTGTGCCTCGTTGCCATAGTATCTGCCGGTGCCCAGGCCCATTGGCTTGGGCAGGAACCAATCAGCAGCCCTGCAGACTCCGTGCTGTGGCAGGATGGTCCCAGGGCTGCCAGCCGCTCTGGGGAAGATGAGGGCGGTCCCTGGCCTGTGGTGGGACTGGCCTCAGTCGGCTTCCTCTCCATGGCATCTCAGGGCTTCTTCCCCTGAGTCCTGCTCGCACCCTGCCCCACTCTGTTTTCTCGCCCTAATTTCCCCCGATTCAGAGTTGAACAGACTGGTGGACTTCCCTGTGAAGTGATAGCTTCCATGGGGAGGGCAGAGGACAAAGCTTTGTTGCCATTTTACAGCCGTTTCCCCCAAGAAAAAGCCCTGGAGCAGCTTCTTGATCTGTCCAGAAGTGGTGGCTCCTAGGCCCAGGAAGATGTCGTTTGAGCTGTGTTTAAGTACAGGGCCCTTCCGGCGTATGAAATCCCTTGATAATTGACACAGGGTTGCCAGATGTAAGGAAATGGATGGGCAGTTTGTTTCCATCCTATATATAAAAGAAAGGATTAAACCAGTTGGGAGGACATAAAGGTTGACTCTAATGTTCAAAGAATCCTGCACCTCCACCAGCTCCAAGACACTGGGCAAGTTACCTTCCCTCTCTGAACCCCAGTTGCCTCATTTGTAAGACTGTTATAACAAAAAAGATCTATCTCTTAGGTTTTATAAATGAAATAATACAGGCAAAGCGTTTAGCCAGGTGTCAGGTGGTAAGTGCTCACTGGGGCCAGTCAGCTGTTTTTAGAAATGGTACAGGGTACTGCTGAGAACTATAGGGTTCACAGTCAACATTTGGCAATATTTTCATGTTAATCTAATTTTGCTTACTCATTTAGTTATTCCTTCATTTAACCCATTAATACATTCAGCATATATTCACTGGGCATCTACTACCAATCACTTCTTGCCGTAGCTCATGCTCATCCAGCTGTATTTCGTGGGGTCCAGCTCCCAGAGAATCCCTGTGCACCTCCCTTCATAAGAACTGATGGAGTCGAGGCTGTCAGGATGGTTGCTGGGAGATCTTGTCCCTGTGGCAGCTGGGGGTTTGGAAATTGTTTTCTGCAGCTTGGCCTCCTCAGGCTAAGATGCCCGAACAGAGCAGACCCTTCTGGTGTTCGAGCAGCACTGAGTCAGGACAGCTTTCCACGGCCACCTCTGTTCCCCACCCCTCACCCTTGGGGAGATATACCCCTCTTCTCTTGAAGGCTCCAGCCAACAAGCTGGAACCTGCTTTCTCTGTAGTTGGACTCTGTTGTCTAGCACTGACCTCTGTAGCTGGTCCACTGTGCTTTCTGGACTAGAGTTTCTGGAACAATCCTACTGTGCTTTTGATACCCCCATAATCTCTGCTCTCCATTCCTGTAGTGCTGTTCCCTTCCTGCCCTCATTGTGCATCTCAGTGCCTGTCTCCAGTGGGGCTGGAGTGGCCACCCCATTACTCACATTTGTTTTGGGATCATCCAACTTCTCTGGACCCCTTATCTTTGTACTCTCCCCTCCCCCCACCCCCACTTCATGCCCTGCACCTGAGCTGTGTGGCACAGACCTTACTGGGCAGGTACTCTGCTAGATGTCTGAGGGCCAGAGGTGCCTAACACATGGACAGTTCATGAATAGACATCTCATATGTGATCAAGGCCATGATGCATAATGCTGTAGGAGTAGCCAGGGAGTAGCAACTGCCTCTGCCTTGAGAAGTCAGGGCTGGCTTTACCAGAAGGTGCTATCTGAGTAATTTTGAAGGATTTAGCTAGGTAGACAGTGGGAGAAAGGGAATTCCAGTCAAAGAGAATAGCATGCATAAAGGCCTGAAATCACATGATGTTCTTAGAGAGAATGTAATGTGCTGTGAATGGAAGGAACAAGGGGACTATATTATTTGGGGTTGAGGGTCCATGAGTAGCTAGGGAGGAAATGAAGCCAGAGAGGTAACCAGGGGCCTACTCATAAGGGCCTTGTGAGCCATACAATGTAATTTAGACTTTGCCCTCCCAACGCTGGCAGCCTGAGAAGGGTTTTATACGGGGGCATGACGTGGTCAGATTGTGTTTAAGAAAGGGGAGATGCGTGGCTGTGAGGAGATGGGCTGTCTCATTTGTCCTCTAGCAAATCTGTAAGGCAGATGGGATGGATACTGTTACCTACTTTTTAGACCTGAGAACACTGATGCCCAAGAGGTTAAATACCTTGCCAAAGGTCTCAGAGCCAGAAAGCAGAGGACCTGCGACTCACCTGGCTTCTTGGCTCTGAATCTCTTTCTCCCAGGCACACTGCCATTGTTTACAGAGTCTTCTAGAAAGCTGTCTGAAGCTGGGTAGTGGGTTAATGCTGACAGCAGCTATATGAAGGAAATGGTCATTGATAGAATCTTGTTGAAAGACTGTAGAATTGGGATTTTGTGGCCTGTGGTGTTCGGTCTCTTGAGCGCTATGCCAATGCACAGACAGCAAGAAGCAGTGGGGAGCTTTGAGCTTCAAGCTCTGCAATGCCTTGACAAAATCCATCCATCACTGTCTTCCTCATTAATTCAGAGCAGCATCTGCTGCCTGGTACTGGCATTTGTCAGTGGCTTGTTGCTGTAAGCTCCTGGTCCTCAAGGTTGGTCAGCTCTGCAGGCCACAGCCCCAGGGTGAGCCCTGGCAGTCAGAGGCAGGCCCTTTTTCTGTCTGCATTTTGTAAAATGAAAGAACTTTATTTCTGAAAAACAAAGGTAGCATGATCTAGCAGAACAGAACATGAGTTTGGTGATCAGGCAGACCTGGGTTTTCATTGTGCTGCTGCCACGTAGCTATCTGTGAAAGTTATTCAACTTGTATGAGCCTCGGTTTCCTTATCTCTACAATCAGCAAAGGCAAACCTACCTGAAAAAATTATTGTGATGACTAGAATGTGAGAATGTCTAAAGTGGCTTGGCATGGCGCCTGGCACCTATGAGTCCTCAGTGCATGGTGGCTTTAATTCCTGTTCCTATTAATGCCACGACCACCACTACTGCTGCCACCATAGTTAAAGAATATTTGAAAAATAGAGAATAGAAGAAAAAATATCTTATGCTGTGTGTATGGCCCTGGGTGAGGCATGGTGGGACTCAGATAAATCAGATACAGAGCCTGCCTCAAAGGAGCTCAGAGACTAGACAACCTAGAAATACTTACTGGGTTAGAATATGCAGGTGCTTCTTTGCCAGACACTGTCAGGGGGTCTACCGAAGTGTAGGTGGTCTTCCCTGTGGAATCTGGGACCTGGGAAACACCACTTTTACAAAGGAAAAACCCTTGGAAGCCTTGCTGCCCCTTCTCACCTGCATGTGTGTTAAACTGGCCTCCAGTGCTCAAATGCCTTCTGAGCCTGTTAGCTTGACTGTCAGGGGCCTGTGCTGATCACCTTTGAATATCACTTCTGGGAAAGAGTGAGGCGCTGTAGCATCAAGGAAGGAGTTGTGTGAGAATGAGAGTGCCTCTAATCTTAGTTTTGACACACCAAGGCAAATTACTTCCTCTTCCCAAGCCTCAGTTTTTCTCCTCGTGATGTGCAAAGATTGGACCAGGTGATCTTCAGGGCCTCTCAGCACTGACATTCCAGGAGTACCTGAAGTCTTCCTCTTCCAGGAGCTGAAGTGAGCATCCTGATAAGGGTCACAGGATGCTTCTCCTCAGTCTAGAGGCCCTTTTAATTAGTGCCTGGGGAACCGTTTACACTTTCATGTTCCCAGTCACTTCCTCTTGGTAGCAGCTGGGACGTGCCGAGACTGAAAGGCAAGAAGTGTCTCTGACTGGGTGGAAACACTGGGTTCAGAGCCCCAAATGGTTGTCTTCTATGTATTAGGTCTTCATTCTTCTATGTACTTTGTTCTTTCATTCTCTCTTTCATTTAGCAGATGTTAACTGAGTCCTGGGCCTTGTACAATCCATCTGTGCAATCCAGAGATGAATAAGACTCAGCCCTGTTCTCAAGACACATGCAGTCTAGTGGGAAGACAGAAAAATGTAAAAGGCAACATGATAGTTGCTATATTGGGGGTGTGTGTAAATTGTGTAGGGAAAGGAGTGCTTGAGTCTGCCTAGAAGCAAGAGCAAAGCAATATCAGGGGACACTTTGAGATTTTAAGGATGAGTACAAGTTTTCTAGGTAGGCAGTCAAGGAGAGGGCATTCTAGCAGAGGAACAGCCTGTGCAAACGCCCAGAGGTGTGAGAGAATGTGTCGTGTTCAGAGAACTGCAGATAGTTTGTGTGGCTGGAAGGTGAAAGGGAGAGTGAGCAGATGCGGAAAAGTCAAGCATTTCTCCTCAGACAAGTCTGTTTCCATTGAATTATTTGTTCAGTTTATCAGTCCGGATGAGAGTGATGGTCTTCTTAGTTCAGTTTTGAAAAACTATCTTTTGTGTTGCATTATATTTCCATAGATTTCCATTATATTTTTTTATGGTAGCACATGCTCATTATAGAAAGTTTGAAAAATAGAAAAAAGAAGAAGGAAGCAAAGATTTTTAAAAATCACTGATGGTCTCACTTCCTAAAGACAAATACTTTAACATCTTGATGTGTTTCTACTGAGTGTTTTCTTCACTCTTTATGTAGTTGTGAGTGTAATGTAATTGTAGTCTTAACTTTTGTATATGGTGCCCTCTTCTTCTTCCTCAAATTTGCTAAAAATGGATGTTAGTGTCATTAAAAAACAACTATGATCATAAAATATACTGGCTTAAATATCTATACATTTTCCTTCTCAAATATAACTTTTTTTTTCTTTTTGCAGGTCTCTTGTGGCTCAGAGCATAATCTGGCAGTGATTGGTAAGTAATTAGTGTCCTGATAACCATGTTTGTTCGGAAACTCATGTGGCAGAATTGGAGAAGACTCTTGGTTAACCAAAGGCCAGGGTGCGTGTGTGTGTGTTGGGGGAGATTCTGGGAAATGGAAGTTCTTGGCTGGCCAAGGCTTTACTAGAAGTCCCCTTTCCAAAAATGCCAGTCCACATCATGGAGCATCTTTGTAAGGTGCCTGAACTGGCCTTCCTGCCTCAAGAAGTGGCATTTGAGGATATTAAAGATCTTACAGGCTGGGAGCATCATGTGTAGGAAGCCAGACATAAAAGGGGAAGAGGGTGGGTCTGCTCCTAGTCCTTTGAATAAATCCCTTACGCCAAGTTCTTTGCTCTTGGTTGGCTCTTTCTTTGGAAATATGGGGCTCTGCTCACTGCCTTGTATTTCATGGTACTCAGGAACTCCCAGTTGAAGCCAAGCCTTTGATTAATTGAGGTTACCTGTTAGCTGACTCTGGATAACCAAGGTTCACTGTCTTTATAATCAGGCCTATGAGTACTTGCTTCGAGAAACCTTCTCATTACTTCCACAGGTAGACTCATCTCCATCTCACAGTCCATTGAAGAGACAACAAGTAGGACCTGACAACCTGAGTTTAGTACAGGCTTCCACTTCCCAGCTGTGTGCACTTGGACACGGTGCTTAGCCCCTTGGTGCCTCGTTTCCTCATCTGTAAAATGGGGAGGGCAGTAGTGCCCACCTCCCAGGCTTGGTGTGAGGCTTAGAGGCGTTAGTGCACGTGGAGCACCGAGAACAGTACTTAGTACTTAGTAAGAGGTTTAGAGGTGTTAGTTTTTATTATCTGATATCATTAGTTCAAATAATTGCCCTCCTCTGGTGTTAAAACAGAAAACTGGGGTTCCCTCCCACTCTGATATGTTAGGACTCTGTTACGAGCCCATTTCTACCTGTCAGGTGTCGGTGATTTCTCTTCCTGCTGCTTCTCTCCCAGCCTCTCACTCTCAGTTTCTGAAGGGCAAGGGCTCTATGTGTTCCTTTTGTTTCCTGCCTGTTTGCAGCACCCAGAGCTACCTGGCACTCAGTAGAGACTCAAGCATGGTTTTCTGAATTGAGCTAGACTGGCTGTCCTGCCTGGGGTGGCAGCAGTTTGAAGCACCACTTTGCAAGCCCGAACGTGATATGCAAGGAGGCAGAACCAAGGACAGCAGAGGAGGTAGGCTGCCAGCCAGCAGAGGGGGTGGGGAGGAAAAGGGGCCGGAGTCAGAGAAGGAGGGAGAAAATCTAACAGCAAACCTGCATGCTTTGCAACAGTGCTAGATACTTTATACCGGAACTGCTCAAGCCTGGGTGTAATTAAGACAAGCTAATCAAAGAATCAGAGGCGGTGCCTAGGATGTTGCTGCTGTTGCTGTCACTGGGCTGGGAGAGAGCTTGGCTCCCTCTGAGATCAGCACAAACCAAAAGATTGCAGGAATCTAAATACGTGAAAGAACAAAATCCAGATGAAGGAGGGGGCCAGAGCTAGCAGGCTGGCAGGCTGAGCTAACAGAGGCAGCCTAGGGCTGTAGAAAGAGAGACTGCAGGCAGATGGCCTTGGTTCAAACTGGCTCCATCTCTGTGTGAGCTTCCATTCTTGCCCTTGTCTTTGTAGTGGGGATAATTCCACCTTGCAGGATTGTTATTGTGAGGATTATGAGATTGTGAGATAATGTATGTGAAATACGTGGGATACAGGAGTGTGTGGGAAAAAAAAAAAAATATATATATATATATATATATGTATATTTATAATTCTGTTTGTTTCTCATTTCTCTTGGTCAGGGTGGGGAGGGAGAGAATCACTTGTCAGGGTAACTGTTCTAGCAAAGTAATTATTAGTTGGGAGAGGAAATGATAATGTTCTGGAAAGGTGTGTCCAGTGTCACCCAGTGAGGAGAACATCAGAAGCAGTGGGAGAGCAGGGCATGCTGGTCAACTCCTTGAGGGCAGGCCTGTCATTTCCCATTTTGTCCGTAGTGCCTGGGCCCTGGCTCACAGTCTGCTGAATGAATGGTTCCAGAGTCAGGAGTGGTGGGCCCCGTCACAGGGCTCTGGACATGTCTGCCTGCCTGCGTGTGAGCTGGGAGCAGAGGCTCCCACTCCTGGAGAAGGGGGCCCTCAGTGGGTGCCCTGCAGGGTGCAAGCTGTGCAACAGGAAGCAACAAGAAGCTTCCTGTTAGCTCTGGCAGGAGGCCAGCAGGAGGGAGACAAGCGGGAGGAGGAGAGTTCCTACCAGCTTAAAGCCTGCTTCCCACAGCCAGTTCCTCCTGCAACCCTTCCCCAATGCCCACTTTCAGTGGAGTTCCCTGCCTTCACTCTCCTTGCCCAAGAACCAGCCCCTCAGTGCCTGGTGCTGGGTCCCACACATGATAGGCATGAAATAGTTATAAAATACACTAGAATAGAATATAAAGAAGCCAAACTTTGCTCAAGGGTAGAAGCAGCCTTAATGTGTAATGAATGTGCAACAGACAAATCATACTGGAAGGGGAGGTGGAAAAGAGATGGGTGGAAGGACATAATTCAGGACCTACTCTGTCTTAGGATGGACACAGCTCCACAAAGTATATTTGTACCCACTTTATAGAGAAGACGACTGAGACTCCGAGGTTAAACAGGTTGCTCAGGGATACGTAGCAGTAAATGGTAGAGCTGTCTGCCTGACATCCAAGACTGCTCCTTCGACCCTCTCATATCCTAGGGGCCCAAGGCAGGATGGGTAGTGGTTAACAAGAGCACAGGCCCTGGGGTCAGATGGCCCAGATTCAAGTCCTGGCTTCTCCATGTAGGAGCTGTATAACCTTCTGTAAGTGGCAAACCTTTCTGTATCTTGATCGCCTCATCTGGAATGTCATATTATTGACTTCATAGGGTTGTTATATAAAGTCCTAACAGTGCCTGGCACAGAAGAAAAGGTTCAATAAGTGTTAGCTGGTATTATTATTATGTATAAAAAGATTCAAGGAAGGAAGGAATTGTTAGATAACTGTAAGAAGTCCTGAGGCTCAGAGTGAGAATCTCAGAAGCTGAGAAGGAAGTCTTCCCCACCCAAGATGTCAGGGTCCAGGGCAGGATGTCAGCATAGCTGCAGAATGGACTTGTAAACTGATGCCTGGGGACCCCACTCTGGAGGATGTGCTAGCCCAGGATTTGTTCCAGATCAGGATTCTGCTATCCACTGTCCCAGACAGGGACTCAGGACCTGGTGTTCCAGCCTGAGGCCAGCTCCACGGCAGCCACATTTTAGGTTTCTTAGGGGATCAACATAATTCTACTCTGCTACTTCATTTGCTTCCAGGTTTCTTTTTCCCCCCTTCTTTTGCAGTTTGGTTTGGTTCTTAGTTTTCCAGTGATGTTTCTCTTGACATGTTCTTTGTCTGCTGCCAGGCATCGCCATGGCTAGACATGATGGTGAGGTGCTGCGATGTCCTGCTCTAGACAAAGAAAGAACTGCTGGAACTGGGCATAGAGAAATTCAAGTGACAATCAGGAAGGAGAGAGCTGAGGCCATTGGCCATGGATGGCCTGGCTACTCCCTAGCTGTGAGCCTTGTACAGTCACCCTGCCTCACTGAGCTTGATTCTTCATCTGTAAAGCCAACCCACTCCTAAAGTTGTTCTTCCTAATGGCATAGGTGTGTTGGCTGCCTGCCACGTAATAGGTGCTCAGCAGGTGCTTGCTCACTTGGCAGCTTCTCTAGTTCTCATCCTTTGTTTCTTTCTTCCTTTCCACTCAGGATTTCCCTCCTCATCTGACAAAGCTGGCTGGCTGGCCGGCTGGCTGGCTCCCTCCCATTTGTGAGTGTAGACTGAGGTCGGTAGAGGTGAGATGAGAGCCTGTGGCCATCGCTTGCTCAGAAGGTCCCTGCCTGCCAGAGCAGGCTCCCCCGGCCCGGCTCTGTCTTTGGGGCCCTCACCTCCATGTCTGGCTGAATTGGCTCCAGCTGTTTTGCTTCCCCCAGGAGCAGCTTATTTTGGCTTGAATGGGTAATTTGTTTGCCTTCTCTCCTGATGTGCAGTTGTTAGCCTTCCCTTCCTGCTGAGGAAAAAGAGCTGACTGCATTTCCTCTCTCCCCGCTCCACACAGACCCTTGGAAAAGATTTTATTGGTGGTCTTTTCCTGGAGCCCTCAGGCTCACCAGACAGGCGTTGTGAAAGGGTTAGATGTTTGGCAGGAAACCGTGGTGCCTCCTCTTCCTCCTCCAAGCACAGCCAGCTCTTTTACCAAATTGGAACTATAATCTATGTAAGAGTTTTTTTTCATTTCACTGATGATTTCCAATTGTTGAACCTTCGTACCTTTGTAATGTGTGTGGCAGATCATCTGACTTTGGCCTGAAACCCATCAAACAGGGTCATGTAAGAATGTAATAGAGAGAATAACTCTTTTTTGACACTGGCTCTTCCTCTGAGAGGCAATATCTCCACACCCCAGGGCCTCGTGGAGAGCTTAGAGGCAAGTACAAGCTCGTGTGGTCCTCTGCGCAGTGTGAAAGGCAAAGCAGCAAGCGATGAGTTGGCACTGTTGTTAACCCCATTTTCTAGATGAGGGAAGCCAAGGCTTAGGCTGAGCAGTTTGCCCCACTCTGGTCAGAGTCAGGAGGAATCTGTGTGTCAGATCTTTAACCCAGGCCTCTATCATTAGAGCCTGTGGTCTACGACCTGATGCTGCCTTATTGCACACTGGTCACAGTCTGGCCTGTTTTTTTTATTGGTGAGAGAAATTGTCCCTGAGCAAACATCTGTGCCAGTCTTCCTCTATTTTGTATGTGGGACACTGCCACAGCATGGCTGATGAGCAGTGTGTAGGTCCATGCTCAGTATGGGGATCCAAACCCACAAACCCCGGGCCACCAACGTAGAACGCCCGAACTTAACCACTACACCACCGGGCCAGCCCCTGGCCTGTTTTAAAGACTACCAGATAAGATTATTTCATCTCTTCATTCCAATATTTAGTACCCCTTCATATTGGCAACTTCTTCTGTAAATCTAGGCTAAATCTCTTCTGCTTCAGATTAAGCAGTTCTCTACATAATAACCAGATAAAATCGTGAAATTGGTGACATCATTTTAGAAAACCACCCCTTTTAGGATTCTTCTTCCCATTTCCATTGTCCCTTTCCTCTTTAAAAAAATTAATTTACTTATTTAATTTTTGAATAACTAATATATGTACATGATTCAAAACTTAAAAAAGCATAAAAAGATTTAAAATGAAAAACCTCCCTCCTACCCTGTCCCCCATCTGTCCACTGCCCAAAAACCTTTCCACCACATGTGCGGCTAATGCCTGTTATTAGCTTCTTCTGTATTCTTCTAGTTTCTTTTTGCATATATTAAGTGAATACAAAGATATATTTTTATCCTCTCCTTTTACATAAATGGTAGTATACTGTACACGTTTTTTAGTGTTTTTTCTTTCAACGATTTATCTGGGAGATCTTTCCAGATCAATATAAAAGCCTTCCTAGTTAGTTATTACAGCTACATAATATTCCAGTATACCTGTGGACCGTGATTTATTTAACCATACCCTATTGATGGACATTTAGGTCATTTCCAGTCTTTTACTGTTGCAAGTAATGATGTAGTGAATAACTTTGTATATATGTCATTTCATGTGTGGCAGGGTGTAGTTGTAGGATAAATTTCTAGAAGTGAAATTATTGTATCAAAGAGTATGTTTGTTATTTTGCAATATACTGCAAAATTGACCTCCATAGGAATTATACCATTTTTCACTCCCGTCAGCAACATATGAGTGCCTGTTTCTACAGCCTCCCTAATATAGTCTGTTAGCAACTTTTGGATTTTTGCTAATCTGATAGGTGAAAAACTACTCAGGGTGGTTTTTGTTTGTTTTACTTTTAAATTTGAAGTACAATATATATTAGTCTCTCCTTATCCGTGGATTTGCTTTCCACAGCTTCAGTTACCTACAGTAAACCATGCTCCAAAAATATTGAATGGAAAATTCCAGAAATAGACAATTTGTAAGTTTTAAATTGCTTGCCATTCTGAGTAACAGGATGAAATCTTGTGCCATGCTCTCTGTCCTGCCTGGGATGTGAATCATCCCTTTGTACAGTATATCCACGCTATATATGCCACCCGCCTGTCAGTCACTTAGTAGCTGTCTCAGTTATCAGATCAACTGTCATGGTATCGCAGTGCTTGTGTTCAGGTCACCCTTATTTTACTTAATAATGGTCCCAAAGCACGAGAGTATTGATGCTGGCAATTTGGATATCCCAAAGAGAAGCCATAAAATGCTTCTGTTAAGTGAAAAGGTGAAAGTTCTCAACTTAATAAAGAAAGAAAAAAAATCTTATGCTGAGATTGCTAAGATCCACAGTAACTTTTATTATAGTGTATTGTTATAATTGTTTTATTTTATTTTTAGTTATTAATCTCTTACTGTGCCTAATTTATAAATTAAACTTGATCCTAGGTATGTATTTTTGGAAAAAAACATAGTACATGTAGGGTTCAGTACTCTCTAAGGTTTCAGGCATCCACTGGGGGGCTTGGAACGTATCCTGCACGGATAAGGGGGACTACTCTACATATAGGAAGGTACACAAACATAAGGGTTCAATTTGATGAGTTTTTCCGTATGTATACCTAGGAAACCACACCCAGCAAAAGCTAGAGAACATTTTCGGCACCCCAGAGCCTACGTCAAACCCCTTCTCAGTCAGTACCCCGCCCCCCGCCGCGTCCCCCGCAGAGGTTCTGACTTCTCTCTCCAGAGATGAGTTTTGCCTATGCTTGAACTTCATGTAAATATCATACAGTTGTACTCTTTTGTGTTTGGCTTTTTTTTGTCCAATACCTTGTGTCTGTAAGAGTCATCCATTTTGTGTGTAGCAGTGGTTCTTTTTTATTATCAGTAATATTCCACTGTATGAATATACTACAACTTATCCATTTAACTGTTGAACATTTGGGTTGTTTCCGGTTTGAGGATTGTGAACAAAGCTGCTATGAACATTCTTGTACATGCCTTTTGGTGAACATATACATTTATTTTTCTTGGATGTGTAACTAAGAGTAGGATTTCTAGGTCCTATGTATAGTATTAGTAAATACTGCTCAACAGTTTTCCAAAGTAGTTGTACTAATTTATACTAATCCCATCAGCAATATACAAGAGTTCCAGTTGTGCCACATCCTTGCCAGGTATTTTCAGCCTTATTGATTTAGGCCTTTCTGCTGACTGCATGGTGTGGAATCTCACTGTAATTTTAATTTGCATTTCCCTCATAACCAGTGACTTCAGTCACCTTTTCATATGCTTACAGGCCATGTGGGTAGCTTTGTTTGTCAAGTGCAAAATCATAAATGCAAAAAACTTTGTCTTTGCCCATTGTTTTAAAGTGGGTTTTATCTATGTTTTTCCTAATGATTTGTAGACATCCTTTATCTTATGGATTCAGGTCCTTTGTTGGATGTATGTATTGCAAACGTCTTCTCCCAGTCAGTGGCTTGCTCTTTTCCTCTCTTAATGGTATCTTTTGATGAATACATATTCTTAATTTTAATGAAATCCAGCTTCTCAGTCTTTTCTTTAATGGTTTGAGGTATTTGTGCCCTATTTAAAACATTTTTGCCTACTACAAGATCATGAAAATATTCTCCTGTATGTTCTTGAAACTTTATTATTTTGCCTTTTACATTTAGACCTAAAATCCATCTCAAATTAGTTAAAACAAACAAACATTGCTCCACAACTGTTTATTGAAAAGTTCCTCCTTTCCCCATTGAATTTTAGAGGCTTGTTTCTGTAAATTAAGAGATTGTATATGTGTGTGAGTCTTTTTTTGGACTCTCTTCTCTTTCATTAGTTTATTTTTTTATTTGCTTGCTAGAACCACACCATCTTCATTACTGTAGCTTTATAATAAATCCCAAATCTGGTTTTGTAAGCCCTCCAGCTTTGTTCTTCCTTAAGATTATTGTGGCCTTTCTAATCTCCGTCTAGTTTTAGTTATTATGAATGAAAGTTGAGCATCTTTTCATCAGTTCAAGAGTATTTTCTTCTTTATGAAGCATTTTTCCATACTGGTATTAGTTTTTCGTTGCCGTTGTAACGAATTACCACAAAATTAGTGACTTAAAACAACACAAAGATATTATTTTAGAGTTTGAAGGTCTCACTGAGCTAAAATCAGGGTGTGAGCAGTCTGCATTCCTTTCTGGAGGCCATAGGGAAAGTCTGTTTTCTTGCCTTTTCCAGCTTCTAGAGGCTGCCTGCATTCCTTGATTTGCGGCCCCCTTCTGTCTTCAAAACCAGCGATGCCTGGTCAAGACTTTCTCACATCATATCACTCTGACACTGAATCTTCTGCCCCCCTCTTCCACATTTAAGAATCCTTGTGATTAGGGGCTGGCCCTGTGGCCGAGTGGTTAAGTTCGCGCGCTCCGCTGCAGGCGGCCCAGTGTTTCGTTGGTTCGAATCCTGGGCGCGGACATGGCACTGCTCATCAGACCACGCTGAGGCAGCGTCCCACATGCCACAACTAGAAGGACCCACAACGAAGAATATACAACTATGTACCGGGGGGCTTTGGGGAGAAAAAGGAAAAAATAAAAAAAAATCTAAAAAAAAAAAAAAAAAAAGAATCCTTGTGATTACATTCAGCCCGCTTGGGTAAATTTTAAGGTCAGCCGATTAGCAAATTTAATTTCGTCTGCTACCTCAGTTCTCCTTTGCCATGTAACATGACGTTCACAGGCTCCAGGAATGAAGACTTTATTCTCATTTATAAAGGATGCCATTATTCTGCCTACCACAAAACCCTTTGCCCTTTTTTCCAATTAGATTGTTGAGCCTTTTCTAATAAATTTCTAGGAGCTCTTTACGTATCAGGGAGATTAGACCTTTGTCTATGATTTGAATTGCAAATATATTTTCCCACCTTTTTGTCTTTTCTTTTTGGTTTTGGTGTTTTTGTTTATTTTGTCCCGTTTTTGCATGAAACTTTTTCTTTCACTGTAGATGAAATTTATCAGTCTTTTCCTTTATGGCTTCTGGATTTTGAGTTAGAGAAGGCTTCCTCACTCCAGGATCTAAAGGACTTTCCTCATATTTTATTCTAGGACTATTATGGCTTTATTTTTTACATGTAAATCTTTGATCCATTTGGAATTTATCCTGATGTACAATGTCAGGTGGAATTCAACTTCATTATTTTTCCAGATGGCTACCCAATTGTCTCAACACTATTTATTGAATTCCCTTTCTTTGGCTGCATCCTCGGTCCCCTTGCTACCATGGCAGCTGTAAGGCATCAAGAGAGTCAGTGACTTACTCAAGATTGCCCAGCTTATCAGTGGCAGAGCAGGGGCTAGAACTTGGGTCCAGCTTGTGCGGCTCAGACAGGAGCTGGTGGCTGGTTCTCAAGGAGACTTCCCAAGTCATTGTGGTCTCCTGGGCAATTCCCCAAGCAGAGGAGGACTGCTGAGGTGGAGCAGCCTCTTTCAGCTCCCTTGGTTCTCAGTGCTCTGTCGCAGGGCCTGCTTTGCTCAACTCCAGAGCTGATAAATTCGTTGCCAGTATCACCCCTGGCCACTCAAGGCACCATATCTTCTCTACCAGATCAGACATGTGATAAGACCTTTTGCATTTGGGAGAGATGTTTCGCAGTTAATACAGAGATGTTTCTACAGATGGTTAGTTGTCATTCAAACCACATTTCTGTCATTTGTTTTCAAGGCATAGCCTCATGTCGCATCACTTTTTAGCCTTCAATAAAGGTGCATTTTTTCACTGTGATCCCTAAAGAAGGAATGTTTATATCACTCCACAGGAATCATCCTATATGAGACCACGGGTAAGGGTGCCAGAGTGTCAAGGAGGCTCACGTACTTTCTAAATTAGTCTCTCTCATGCCAGCTCTTTTGGGCACAAGATTGACCACCATGTTCTAGCACAATGCTCTGGTCCTTTTAGGGTTGCTTACAGTGGCAAAAACTGCAGTTGTGACCCACTACACTTGTTTACAAATACTCGGGAGGCTCGGGGCATTTGGAAAGGTGAATTTAACTAAGGTGAACTAAGGTGAAAAATATAGAGTGAGAGTAAGCTAGAGGCAGCCTTCCACAGTGGAAGGGCTGAGCTCTACTGCCAGCTCTGTCTGCCCCTAACTCTCCCTGTGATCCTGAGCAGTCAGTCTCCCTCTCTGGGCCTTAGGATCCCCATCCCCCATCTGAGAAATGTTTCTCAAGTCTGCTGCACCGCTCAGGTCTGTCCTCATGTCCACAGATGACGGTGTACATCTTAATAGACCCAAACCGTCTGCCTTTGCCTTGCATGCAGTAGGCGCTTCACATGTTTGTTAAATACTAAATGAATGTTACATACAGTATTTTCCTCATGCCCTCCCTTCATCTGCTGGAGGCTGACATGTAGCATTCTGAATGCTGTGGAGGAATACGGCAAATGGTTGTTACTTCATTGGGCTCACATTCACTGGGAAAGAGGGCTATGAATTAAGCCTGGCACATAATATGTGCTTCATAAATAGTGAATGAACGAATGAATAAATACAAAGCAGAGAGTGATAGGAATAGAAGAAAGAGTGAAGAGGAAGGAATAACTAACTTTGGAAATCCTCTTGAAAGAGGTGGCTCCTGAGTGGAGGAAGGGTAACGAGGATGGTGTGCTGAGAGATCAACGTGAGCGAAGGAAATGAGGCCTTCAAAGTGTGAATTGTGGTTGACAGACAAGTGGTCAACCAGCAGGACGGTAAGGGTCAGCTGGGCCAAGTCTCCAGCGGCAGGCTGAGGGGGTTTGACTTCACTGTATAGACAGTGGAGAGCCATTATGGGTTATTTTGGAAGATACTTCAGAAGTTGACAATTACAAAAGAAGATAAAAGCCTTAACAACAACAACAAAAAAGGTAATGCCTTTTTACAGAATAAAAGAGAACTGACAGGAGTTGGGTACCACTCTGAGTATTTTACACGCATCATTTCATTTAGTCATCACCATGCAGGGCAGAAAGCAGAAAGATAAGAACTCTCCCTGTTCCCCACATGGGAAAATGGAGACTCAGAGAGGGGGAGCCTGGGATTCAGACTAACATCTGCTGACTCTGAGGTCATCCCCCTCATCATGCTCCCTCCCTGCAGAGGTCAGACTTCGGGGTAATTAGCATACCAAGCAGCATCAACTAAGCTAATAGCATGCCCATGGCTTTGGGGGCATTGGAGGGCAGACAACAGCAGAGTTAGTACTGATAGTACTTGTCTGGAGGGGCCATGGCAGCCCCTATCTTATTGTCTATCCTCAGCATAGCACTTGGGGGACCACGTGTGACACTGAGGCAGCCTTAACAGTAGCCAAGCAGTCATGCCCGTGAGCCTGCTCTGTCCTCCTTAGACAGGAGCAAGCTTCCTGAGCCTGAGCAGCACCCTGATAGCTCCCTGGGAAACCTAGACTCACAGTGTTGCTCCTTAGCATCCACAGGCCTTGGCTTGCGCTGGTGGCCTTCAATACCATCTACCCAGTGGCTGCTGTCCCTTGCTGCCTCTTACCTCGGTGGAGTCCCTTATTCCTGCTGGGGACACCTAAAGCCCTTCAATACAGAATAGCTATGACTGCTTATTCCAAAGTGCTCTCACTGGGCAGGGCTTCAGCAAGTTCTGTTTGCCCAATTGGCCGTCCATGGGCTTATTCATTCGTTAAGAGGCTGCATTGTGTAGTAGAAAGAGCTCTGGGCCAAGGGACCCAAGTACAAGACTGGCTGCTGTCACCTTGGGCAGGCCACTTTCCTTCTCTAAACCTCCTTTTATTTATGGATAAAATCAGAGAATTGTAAAAGATAATGTCAAGGTTTCTTCCAGCTTCAACACTTTCTGAGACTATTTTGTTCATCTGTAAGTTCACGCCTTCACTGTAATGTGGGATTAGGGAATCCTTCTCAGAAGAGGTGATCTTTGAAGTAGGTCTTAAAGGATGAGGAGAAGGAAGAGAAAAACATTCCAGGGAATGGGGTCAACATGAACAAAAGCGTGGAGAAGGCCTAGGAAATTGGGGGGAAAGAGAGGATTGGGAAAGAAACAGAGCCGTGGGAAACAAGGCTGCAGGGATATGTGCGACCAGGTGAGGAAGGCCTCGAGCGGCAGGCTGAGGCCTGGGATTTCATCCTGTGGGGTAAGAAGGAGCAGGAAAGGTTTTAAAGCAGAGGAATGACTTGATCTGCTCTGTTTTCAGAAGCTGACAGCCGTTCAACATAGGAATCTGGGAGGAATGGCGGTGGATCTTGTAGCTTTGTAGGATATTAATTCAGTATGTTCCTGCTTTTCGACTTGAGACAAGGACGATGCCACTGACCTTTTGGTCATGCTGGATGTCATGATCTAAAGTCTGATCGTTCTGACTAGGCATTGTGGCTCCAGAATGCCCATCAGACTCCTTGGTCTGGACTCGGCCCCATCCTAGTTGTAATTCCAGGCCCAGCCCAAGGCCAGTCCCTCCCTCTTCCTGTGGCAGCCAAGAGGCTGACTTGGTCAGGAAGCTCCCTGGTGCAGCCCTCACGTGGCATGTGTGCATATGTCAGGAGCCTCTTGTGTGTGCTCATGGCTTCAGAGTGCACAAGGCTCTTCAGCTCATCCATCTCCTCTCACTCTCAAAGTACCTCTGAAGTTCTCAGGGACAGTTCAATCCCTGTTGTACAAATGAGGAAGCGGAATCTTAAAAAGCTTCCTTGCTTTGCACCAAGCAGCATAATATAGTGTAAGGGGCCTGAGGCCTTGGAGTTAGGAAGCTATGAGTTCGAATTCCAGCTCTGCTGCTTAATATCTGTGTGACCGTGGGCAAGCTGCTACCCTCTCTAACTGTGGGTTTTTTATCTCTGAAGATTGAGATAATAGCTTCTGTAAATGCTTGTTGTTGGAGTGAATTAGGTGGTTTATGGAAAGCTCTTGGCACACCGTAGGTGCTCAGCATGTCTGTTTCTGACTCGGGTGCTCTTTCTGGTGCTTTAGTTTGCTTCCCATGTGGTCCTCTTTGTCGTCTCTCTCGCTCTATTAAGTCAGTGCCGCAGACGTGCATTAATGAAAATACTCTTCCTGTGTATCCAGTACAAAGCTAGCCCTGTGGATGGGGTGAGAGGACGTGGGAAATGGCCCTTGCACTCACCTTGCTTATTGCCTGGCTGGTGTGTGTGTTGGAGCAGAGAGGGTCTAGTCTTCACTCCTGAAACAGAGCCGGGGTGATCTGACCATCAAGTGGAGTGCTAATGACCTCTCCTTCCTCCTCGGGGAACTTACGGTGTGGCATGTGCCAGGCTAAGCTCTTACCTCTGTTATCCCACTCAGCCCTTATATACACTCTTGCATTCTCTGCATATGTATTTCACATATGTTTGCATACTCTAGGACACAGAACCCTGTTTTACAGGTGAGAAAAATGAGGTGAGAAATGTTGAACATCTTGTCTTAAGATCTTACGACTAATATTTGGTGGAAATATTTACAGTGTTTATTTGAACTATATTATCTGACTCTGGAGCATGCAGTTTCTTTGTTTATTACAGAATAGTTTATGTATATAATTAAAGAGTAAAAAAATAATAAAAGGCTTAATAATGGCAGCTTCTGCCTCACCTTTTCCCACCCCCTGGTCGCATTCCCAGAACCAGCCATTTTGAACCGTTTTCAGATGTTTACCTCTATATTTCTAAATCAAATGCTTATTTAAAATATCAATTTTAAATGAAATAAATTTTATCTGTTGATTTCTTAATGTACATAAAAATTTAATTATCTTCTGCCACCACCTCCATGTCTTCTCCCTCCATCCCCCCAACTATGGTTAAATCACTAGTCTATCATTATGACCAGTGTAGATGCTGTTCTCACTGCTGAGCCAAGTAAGGTGTCATGCTATGGCTCTTGGGCTGTACCTTTTTCTTTTCCTGGAGTTAAAATTGCCTGACGTTTTCCCCTTTGATTGATTTTCTATATTCTAGTCACTAATTCATCCGAAAGGCCCCAAAACATCTATAAAACATCTCTCGATACTCTTTTGGACATGGTCAAATACATCAACTCTGTTAGCGAAAACCCACTCCCTCTGGAGCCCCACCCTGCTCTTCCCGTCTGAAATGGTTGTCCTAGGCCTGCATAGTGTTACCCAGTGAGTTCTTACATTCTTCTGTGTCAAATACCTGCTTCACCTGCCCCCTGTCTTTCTTCTCCTTTACATTAGTCTCTCATTTTGGTGGAGAACATGTTTCAGTAACTTCCTAAGAAAGAGTCATTGAAGATAAATTTTCTTTTTTTTAAGGATTGGCACCTGAGCTAACAACTGTTGCCAATCTTTTTTTTCCCCCTGCTTTTTCTCCCCCAATTCCCCCAGTACATAGTTGTATATTTTTAGTTGTGGGTCCTCCTAGTTGTGGCATGTGGGACGCCGCCTCAACGTGGCCTGATGAGCAGTGCCATGTGCGCACCCAGGATCCAAACCAGTGAAACCCTGGGCCGCCGAAGGCGGAATGTGCGAGCTTAACCACTTGGCCATGGGGCTGGCCCTGAAGATAAATTTTTTGATTCCTTGAATTTCTGAAAATATGTTTACTCTTTTCACACTTGATTGCTAGTGTAGCTGTGTGTAGGATTCTAGGTTGGAAATCCTTTTCCTTCTGACTTTTGGAGGCATTTTTCCACTGTCCTCTAGGTTCTAGTGTTACTATTGAGAAGTCTGCTGTTTTTTCTAATTCCTGTTCCTTTGTATGTGACCAGGGTTTCCTCCCTCTTTGAAACTTTTAGGAGCTTCTCTTTGTCTTCAGTGTTTTGAAATCTTATGAAGATGTGCCTTGGTGTGGGTCTTCTTTTGTTCATTGTCCTGATACTTAGTGAGCCCTCTCAATCTGGGATTTATGACCTTCAGTTCTGGGAAATTTTTCTTGAAATATTTCTTTGATAATTTTTTCCTTTTCTCTAGTCTCACTTTCTGGGGCTTCTATTAGATGTATATTGAACTCCTGAACTGATCTTCTAATTCCCTTAGCTTTCTTTCCTCTTGGGCATGTTTTTACTTTTTGATTACTTTTTGGGAAATTTCCTTGACTTGATCTTCTGGCCTTTCTACTGAAATTGTTATTTAAGCTATTGTTTTTAATTTCCAAGGGTTCTTTCTTATTCCTTAATCCTTTTTAAAAAAATAATTTCCTATTGTTCATATTGCCTTATCATTTATCATTTTTCAATGGATATTATTGTAGAGTTTTAAACATGTTTTCTTTTGCTCTCTGCCTTGTCTCTATTTCACTTTTCCTTTCTGATTCTTGGCTTGGGCTCTGTCTCACATGTTGGAGACTGTGCCGGATGTTTCTCGTTTGTCCTCCAGATGTGGTCTCCACTCTTTTCTACCCTGTTGTGTGCCCCCAGGAGGCTGACCTCTGTGGCCTGCATCAGGAGGCTCCCTTGCCCTCTGGCTTCCGGTTAGATTCAGCCAGTGAGAGGCATAGCAGGAGATCTGAGGACTGGAAAAGAGTGAGGTCAGAGTATTTATTACCACAGCTCCAGTCTGGCATCCCTTTCCATAACTCCACCCTCTCTGCTTCTGGTAACTGCTCCCTTCCCTTTCCTCTACACACTTAGAGGTGGTGAAGCTCTAGGTTTACCTGGTAGCCCTAGGGTTCTAAACTATCCCTTATTGGTTTCCTTAAACATTGTCCATGCCTCTATGAATGGTCCCTTTGTTGAACTCTTCCCTGCTGCTCGCTCTGAGGTGCATCTGTCTTCTGCTGAGACCCTGACTGTTACACAGGTTTTCCTCTCGAGAGATCTGGTGATCTTTGGCTGTCTGTTCATATTGAAAAGTAAGACGCTAAGTGAGACTCTGTGTGCGTGGAGAAGCCTCATTGATGGGTGGGCTTTCTTGTAAAATGTTGATCTAAGGAATGAGAGAAGATTTTTCGTTGGTAATCCTCCGGAGATCAGTATTTCTGGACTTTTTTTCTAATCTCCTGCCTTGGAGTGCATATGCCTGGCTGTTGACTTTCTGGAACAGGATGGAGGAAGGAGGCTTGGGGCCCTATCATTTGGTATACAGATCTCACTTAAACCATTTGTTTCATCCTTATCCTCACTGCCACCTTCCTGTGGGGCTGCTTTTTCCTGGGTCCAGGGCCTCCTTGGGTCAGTTTCTCCAGAGAACAAATGTCTAGTGCTCCTTTTGGGATGGCAGGAGGTAGGTTGCTTGGTTATGTGTGTTGGAGAGAGTATGAGCATCTAACTGTCCCATAGATATGCTTTCAGCCAGTCACTCTGATTTCAGCCCTATCCTTACCCCACTTTCAAAGGCACTTGGTGCCTCTCAGTCCTGAGGCTTTCCAGGGCCCTTCAGGAAACGTGGGTTCCCTTTTCACTGTCCCCTGAGCTGGCACTGGGCTACAGCTTCCTCCATTCTGTGAAGTCAGTTACACCCTCCATCTGAAGTTACCTTCTTCGTCTGCAGTGTCTTGAGCTGTCTTGTCTGCTGTTGTCTCCCCTTCCATTCTCCCTTTCATGGTGGATGTACACCTTCTCTACTTCCTTCCAGTCAGTTTAAGGGGCTTTGGAAGGGAGTCGAGAGAAATACCTGGGCTCGCTCTGCCCTGAGGGGTGAGAAGTTCCCAGCTGGCCTGGTAGCCCACAGCTGTAGAGGGTACAGGAAGGGGTCCCAAATGGCCCTAAGACTGCAAGGCAGGCTGGCAGTGAGTGGAAGGTAACCCACCCAGAGCTGGAGCCTTGGCACTGTGGCCTTGTGCTAGCAGGTTGTGGGAGTTTTGTTGGTCTGTTCGTTTTATTCAGGTAGCGTGTCTTAGATAAATTCTGCATACAAAGAGAAGTTACTGTGATCAATGTGGAACTGACTTGCAAAATTTTTCAACAAATGGCATCAGATAGCAAGAAGGCAAAAACAACAACAAAAAAAAGTAAAATGATAGGGAATCTTGGACAGATGCTTTTTAAAAATTTAATTTTGCCAAATGGAGAGGATGGCCAAAGGTTTACGGGCTTCTGTGGGAGGGGTCCGCCTTTCTGCCAGAGGGAGCAGAATCTTAGCTGATGTGAGCTAAGAAGAGGCATGGGTGACAGAACCACAGACTTTAAAGGTGGAGGGGACTTCAGAAATGGCCTGATACCATACAGACGAGGAAATGAGGGCCTAAGTGGGGAAGTGGTTTGCCCAAAGTCACACAGTAAGTCAGGGCTGAACCCAAGTGACAGCGCCCATGTCCTGACTCCAGCTGGCACCACCACACCTCTTTGGAGACAGACCATCAGCAACTGTTGAGGTGAGCTCCAGAGGCGCCCACGCTCATCACTGTGACCTGGCCGCCACAGCATCAGGAGCCCTTGACTCGGCTCTCTCCTGGGTGGTTTCTGCTCCTCATCCACACTGGACAGATCCTATCCTCCATTGCCCTCTGCTGCATCACCTCACAGGTTTTTAGCACATGCAGCTTGGTATCATACAGAAATTTAGACCTATTTCCTTTTATTTCCTAATTTTTGAGACTCCCCCAGGGGTTGCTATATGAATTCAATTGTAGTTAAAGAAAAAGGTATGGGCTGACCCCATGGCTTAGTGGTTGAGTCTGGTGTACTCTGCTTCGGAGGCCCAGGTTTATGGGTTCAGATCCTGGGCACGGACCTACACCACTCGTCAGCCATGCTGTGGCAGCAAACCATGTATAAAGTGGAGGAAGATTGGCACAGATGTTAGCTCAGGACTAATCTTCCTCAGCAAAGAAAAGGAAAAAAAAAGGTAAAGACTTCAATAACTCAGCTTTTGGGGGAAGGTAAGGGGAAATAAGGGCCCAGGAAGCCATTACAATAGCTTATCGACTCTCAGGTATTTACTAACCATAATAACAGTAATAGCTGACATTATTGGTCCTTGCCATGGACAGTGTGTTGTTTTACACATTTTATATGCATTATTAATTGATTTTTTACATCAACCATAAGGTAGGTACTGTTATTATGTCTGTTTCATGGGTGGAGAAACTGAGGCACAGAGAGGTTAAATGACTTGCTTAAGGAAAAGAGCATTGTCCTGGGTACTCTACAGTGTAAGGGGCTGGATATCCAAACTGGTGGATTCATAATTAGTGAGTGATATTGTCCCAAATTATTCGGTAATAGATTGATAACAGCTGCAAAGGGATCTCTTGTGGCTGCCTCAGCCTGTCCTCATGAAGGCATGGAAGGAGAGTGTTCCACTTTCTGTGATATCAGAAAACTGAGAGGGTTTATGTACACAAAGGATGACAAAGTCAGGATCTAAACACGGGTGGAACTGTGGGTTGAAGTCAACAAAGTAACATTTAATTGGGCATAAATGTAAAAGTGGACCTAATGATAGACATTCTAAGTCTTAGGTGTTGACTGACTAGATGATTTCTGGTCAGTCTGCACTAGTGAGGCTGGCGCACAGGTGAGCCAGCCATGGCAGCAGAGATGTTGGCAGTGGCGGGGAGGATGAGCTCGTTGCTTATGTTGCCTTCAGCTGTCAGTGGGGCAGACAGTGGGGCGGTCCTGAAGGCAAAAAGTAAAGGGGTCTAGTGAGGAAGTTTGTGGGTAGGGATGGGATGTAGTTCTGAGTGTCTCGGGTTACAGCTCCACACCTGTGTGCCCACACTGAGAATAACCTTTGTCCACTCCAGAGAGAGCCCGCAAAGTGCAAGTGTACTTGGGAATGTTGAGTTTATAGAACTGAAGTGGGTTGGAGCTAGAAAGGACCTCAAAGGCCATCTATCCCCATTCCTCATCTACGAACGAAATAGCCAAGTCTTGAAAGCAGCAGTGATGGGTTCCAGTTGTGAGCCAGCCAGAGGAGAAGCCCAGGCCACCTGAGAAGGCAGATCTCCTGCCACTCAGCCCAGAGCCTTTTGCTTCAAGCCATGTGTTCTCAGAAAGAGGTATTTGAAACTGTGACACCTTCCAAATCTGGGCCTGCCCATCCGAGGAAAGAGGTCTTTTTAATCAGGCCCTTTAGACTGTTCAGATGCTTCTCTTAATCTTGTCTTTTTGTGACTTTAAGTAATTTGCTTGCCCTCCAAGGGCTCTAACTGTGCTTCTGCAAAAATAGATAATAATCTGGTCCCCCTCACCTTGCTTTATAGAGACTACCTGATGTTGTAAAAAGTATAAGTATGGTTAGAAAAGAAAGGTAATAATTTAGCATAAAAAGCAAGACAGAACATTGTAGGGTTTTTTTTTTTTTCCCAGGAAGAGTAGCCCTGAGCTAACTGTTGCCAATCCTCCTCTTTTTGCTGAGGAAGGCTGGCCTTGAGCTAACATCCGTGCCCATCTTCTTCTACTTTATATGTGGGACGCCTACCACAGCATGGCATGCCAAGTGGTGCCGTGTCCGCACCCAGGATCCAAACCGGCGAACCCCGGGCCGCTGAAGGGGAAGGTGCGCACTTAACCGCTGCGCCACCAGGCTGGCCTCTATCGTAGTTTTAATAAATAGTTTTATTATAATTCTCAAATGAATTTGATGTGAATTTTGGGGGACACTAAATCTGTGAAAGACACCTGACTAGCTTTCAAATCTCAGCTCTGCCATTTTCTAGCTATGTTACTTTGAGTGAATTACAGCCCCCCTGAGCCTCAGTTTCCCTATGTGGATAAAGAGAATGAGAATCTCAAAATTAGGACAATTAAATGGGATAGTATATATAAAGGACCTAGCTTAACACCCCATACATCTCACCAGCAGTATAGAAAATTTCTGTAGCTCCACATCCTTGCCAAAACTTGGAATGAGCCAGCTTTCAATTTTTACAGTCCAATAGGTTCTATCAAAATAAGAATTTTGTTTCAGAGACAGGGTATATCAGCCCAGGTTCAACCAGAGAAACAGAACCAGTAGAAGACATGTGTTAGGAGATTTAATGCAAAGAATCAGCTTACATGACTTGTGGAGGATGGCTAGGCAAGTGTGAAATCCATAGGGCAAATCTTTAGGAAGGGCAGGCCTACACTACAGTCAACACGCAGAACTACTTCCTCGGGGAAACACCAGTTTTATTCTTAAGGCCTTTTAGCTGACTGGACCAGGCCTACCCAGTTTATCCAAAGTAGTCCCTTTTACATAAAGACAACTGATTATAGATGTTAATCACATCTACAAAATACCTTCACAGCAACACTTAGATTAGTGTTTGATTGAATAACTGGGTACAAATTGACACATAAAACTGACCATCACATGGTCCAACTTGTATTTAAGAAAATCATTCTGGGGACAGGAGGGAGGCTGAGCTAAAAGAGAGAGTCTGGAAGCAGAGAGACAAGTAGAGAAACCAGAGGATTACCTTAGGGGAAGGGAGCTGAGGGCCTGAATTAAGTACTGACAGCTGAGATGGAAAGAAGCGGTTTGAAAGACCAGCTCAGCTTGTCAGGATTAAGTGACCTATTATGAACAGGGTGGAGAAGGAAAGAAGAATGGGCACGATCAGGGATGTCACCCCATTCTCTGCTTGGTAGACTGGGTAGATGTGTCATCACTGACTGAGAAGGGGAATACACGGAGAGAGGAAAGAGTGGGTTTTAGGCAAGGTGATGCATTTATTTTTGAACATAACCGAGTGTGAGATGCCTGTGGAACATCCAAATAGAACTATCTGGTAGGAGATTGGAATGAAGACTTTTTGCTATTTAGAGAGGTCAGGGAGCTGTTTCTGTAGAGAAAGGAGAGAAAGGTTAGTGAAGTAGATCTACTTAGTAGTTTTTTCTTCATATATATGGATAGTGTTTCCACTAAGTGGCCCTGTATAGCGCGCGTTGTGGGGATGCCTTTGATGCTACATCAGTATGACTCATCTGTGATTACTCCCGCTGCTGCAGTAGTTGGGCCCAGGGCAGAGGCTGCTTTCCTAGCCATCTTTTGCAGGGACCTGCCAACCCTGCAAGACTTTCTCCCTAGATGTCAAGAAGCCTTTGGCAAGGGTTAGGCCCTCAGTAGGAGCCCATGCTTGTGAAGGCTCTGTCTCCTTGAGGAAAATCCAGGATGGAGTTGCTAATTTCTTGGGAGTGACCTGAAAGCACACGGCACAAAGAATGATTAATGACTTCATGTAGCAGCTCACTGTCCCAGAAAACAAGGCCAGCACAGTCAGGCTGCCTGGGAAGAAGCACCCTCTGCTCTCCCAATTTCCAACCCTGGACCTCCTCTCAACAGATCTGCAGATGCTGGATGGGGGTTTTGTGCTCTGGGAGGTGTGGGAGCATGGGGAAGGGGAGGGAGTGAACATTCATTGAGCACCTTCTGTGTGCCACGCAGAGTGCAGGGAGCCTTCATGATGATAGTGATGAAAACAGCGTCAACTTACTGTTTGCCTTGGTACTGGGTACTAGGCATGTATGGCCTGTTTCTTTCTATTTAATTGTCACAACAACCATATAAGATAGGTACTATTATTATCCACGTTTTATAGGAGAGAAAATCAAGGCAGAGAGATGACGTGACGTTCATCCAGGGTCACCCAATCAGTAGATGTCTAAGGTGAGATTTGAAAAAATGTTCTGATTCCCAAGCCCAGAGTTCCAGACTCTGTGCTACCTCCCTCTGATACTGACACAGCCGCTTTCCCCTCCTGGTCCTGTCATTCAGGAGAGCAAGACCACAGAGTTCTTTCTCCTACAGTTCTTGCAGATTTCTGTCTTCACAACTTTGAGGGGTGGGTGAGTTAGAGGAAGCACCAGATGGGAATTAGGAGACTTAGGTTCTTATCCCAGCCTCTGTCTGACCTTGAACCTTAACCTTTTGGAACCACACTTTCATCATCTATAAAATGGAGATACTAACATGTACCTCCAAGGGTGTTATGAGGATCAGATGAATAAATTGGTAGGGAAGCATTTTTGTAAACTTTGGGAGTTATTCTATAGCACCTGTGCCTACTGTACTGCTTTTCAGAGCATTCTCTCTCCTGTTATCTTCCCCAGTCCTGGCTCCTCTTGTCCTTTATTATGATTCACGGCATTTTTATCTCTTAAAAGTCTCTGATAATCATGCCTTAAAGCAGGAGGCCACTGAAATTATTACATAACTATTCCCCTCCCTGAAGCAGCTGGGGGGTGGGGTGGTGTAGCAGATTTAGGAGATGCTGAAGTTCTAACCCAGAGAAGACTTCTTGTCAGTCACAGGTGAGAATCATTCAAATGGCTGCCTCCTGAGTCCTTCCCAGAGCCAGAAGGTAAATTGGATGGCAGTGTTGCTTTCGTCACTCACTAAGCTTAAAATGAAGCTCAGCTTCTTACTTTGAAATGTAGCAGGGAACTGGGTTCCATTCCTAGCATTGCCACTTACTAAGTGAGTGACCTTGGGCAAGTCCTCTTGCCTAACTGGGCCTCAGTTTCCTCCTCTGTAAAATGGAGGTGCTAGTACCTGCCTCACAGAGTTGTTGTACCGCTCAGATGAGATCGTGTGTGTAAAGGGCCCTGCATGGCACCAACTGCTCATTAGACTCCTGGTAATTCTTCCTTCTGCATGAGAACGAGCACCTTGGGGAGTTAGATTAGTGAGGGGTGAAACAATCTGGTTTCTGGAGTGCGAGGCAGAGGACTCAGTCCTAGATGTTTGAATCATGTCCTATTTTTAGTGCAGTCCAGCCTAAGGTTTAAAAATATGGTGTCTTCCTTGTGTGTCCCTTCATCCTTTCCGTGTAAGCAGTGGGGGCTCCAGTGGGGACGGGATTGTCTAGCTTCTCTGAAGGTGCGTGCTCCTGCATCACATCTTCTTCCTCATTGGTGTCCCACACAGTCACTTTATGTCCCATCAGCTTCGAGGAAGTTGTGATAATGCTTCAACCTGAGTGATATACTCTAGTCGTCAGCAGGGTTCTCTCACTGCCAGCCTGGCCTTCAACCCTCCAACTTTTAAACCTTTGGAGGAATTTCATCCACCACCCCTGCCCATGTTCACATGTGGTTGACTTCATGAATTTGGGGAGCACAACAGTAAATATTTTTCCAGCAGGTCCTGTCTCTCCTCTCTGTTCTCAAGGTGCACACCTGCCCATGGGGCCGCACAGCCCTGGAGCTCTGGAGAGCCCACTGGACTCACAGGGTGGAGAGGGGAGGCAGACTGCTGGCACTCAGAAGGCACCTAATAATAAATGGTCTTGCTTGTCTTGCTTGCAGCAGCTCTCTGCCAGACAGGAGTATGTGTTAGTGGTTAAGAGCACAGGGTTTCAAATCAAAGAGACCAGAGTTGGAATCCTAACTCTGTGTGACCTGGGGCAAATTACTGAGCTCCTGTGAGTGTAGGATTTCTGCATCTGTCAGCTGGAGATAATAGTGCCATCTCCCAGGGCTGTGAGGACGAGTGAAAGGAGAGTGTAGAGCCTCAGCACAGGGCCCGCCCCACAGGAAGCAGTAATGCATCATAACTGCAGCCTCTGTTTTACAGCAGAGGAGACAGCAGCCCAGGGAGGGTAACTTGTTTGTCTGAGATTGGCCTTGTCCCTATTTTATGTAAAAGGAAACTGAGTCTGAGAGGTGGAGGATCTTGCCCAAGGTTGTACAACTAGTAAGCAGCAGAACTATCTGAACTGTAAGCCAGGTCTCCTAACATTTTACCAGAAGCCTCTGGAAAACTGGAGTAAATGCCCCAAACGCATTTACAGCTGGCCTCCTGGTAGTGGAGTCTGAGCCCAGCCTCCCTTCGTCTGAATCCTGCTTTCTAGAAATGGGCTGCTGGTGAAAGATATGTGTGCACACTCAACACATGTTTGTGTACAAATAATACATATAATTGATGGAGCAGGACGTATAAATGATGGAGCAAGAAGGTGTCCTGGAAACCATGCTTCCCGAGTGCTCCAGGAATGCAGTGTTTTGGTTAATGGATTTTCTCAGAGTTTCAACCTCTTGGTTTCAGGTCTTGTTGAGGGTCATTATGAAAGGCATTGCAGCCATTCACTTTCTAATGCTGGAACAGGCTGTCTAGTTAGCATAATCAAATCCTTCCTAAATGACAGAGGATCTTGGCAGGGTCTCCAGTCATCATCAGAATGACTAGTTGTGATGTTCAGGACTCTAATAACAATCTGTATGTCTGTTTGCTGGATCTTTTATGCTCATTGTGTCCCTTAATCATGGCAACAGCCCTGTGTGTGTGTGTGGTGGGAGTGAGGAGCAGATAATTATCTTCCATCTCACAGATAATTGGGTGGAGATAATTATCCCCATCTCACAGGTGAGAAAGCTAGGACTCAGAGAGTGTGAATGCCTTCTTGGGCATCATATAGCTTGATGTAGCAGAGCTGTAACTGAAATGACATTGTAGATAGTGTAATAAAGCAGAAAAAAAAACAGGTTTTTGAGTCAGACGTACCTAGGTTTAAATCTTGATTTTCATGCTTACTAATGGTGTTGAGCGAGTTACTCAGTCTCTCTGCTCCCAACATTGCTCATCTATAAAATGGGGAGAATAATGTTTCCCCTCCGGGATTGTTTTAAGGTTATTCTAAGTAATGTATGTAAAGCAACTAGCATTGTGCCTGGTCAGAGTAGGTCCTCAGCACAGGAAACTATTATTATTCTGTCTCCCAGTGTAGTGCTCTTCCCAGTCTACCCAAATGTCCGCGACTGTGATATGGAAGGTACAGAGGATTGGGCTCGCCTGTCTTGAGCCCATCAAACTCTAGAACTGCCTTTTTGAAGTAAATATATTCTCATTAGCTTTGGGGGGTGGAGGGGGGGTTGTTTTATCTCTTTCTAACAACAAAGGCCTGAGATAGACTTTTATTCTGTAGGTAAACTTAAAAAATTTTACATCAATACAAAAGGTACTGCAAAGAAATAAAATAAGTATCATATGTAGATGTTATTGATAGTGAATTCCCACAGTCTGGAAATGCTTTATGGATCGTGTAGGTCTGTCTTTTTAAAAATATGCATAGAAGTTGAGCAGGAGAATGGGAGACATTTCATGTGGGATCAAAGGTGTGGAGGTGTGACGGTGTGAGATCTACTCAACTTGGCGGGAAGAGGATGCATCCCTGGACGGGAGCATACATGATAAGGTTGGAAAAACAGACTCACCTGTTTAACTTCACGGTGGCATGTAAACATGTACGTGTTGCCCCCATCTCCTGCCATGTACATTACTAACCTGACATCCTTAGTTGGAAGTGCCGAGAGGCAGTGACTGAATAGATGTGCATTTAGCCTTGCTCTGTAGGAAGGCCATGTGATGTAGAAGAAAGAGCCCTAGACTAGGACTTCGGAGGCTCGGATGTTGCTCTTGGTTCCACCCCTATTCAGTAGTGTGACTTGGACAAGACATGGAACCTCCTTGGGCCTTACCTCCTCATTTATAAAACAGGCCACTTTTGGAAAATCCACTGGAGCTGTTTATCAAGAGCCTTGAAGATGTCCAGTCACTTTCGTTTATTAATTCGTAACCTGAAATTGTCTCCTGAGGAAAGATCGTATATGGAAAAAGCTTTATGGCTAAAGATGTTTATCATAGTGTTTTTATAATTTAATAAAATTAGAAGCTGCGTAAATGTCCAACAATTGGGATTACATAAATTATGGTCCATCTGCTTGACTAATTTGCAGTATTTACTAAGAGTAACAGCCTTGGTCATGTAAAAATGAAAACAAAGAGGCATAATAAAAAAATACTGGGAAAAATCATACTTCCCAATGTAGGCAACATTGTTGATGTCATTCTGGATCCTTCATGACCTGACCCCAGCCGTTCACACTAGCTTCCTTGGGCTACCGTTGTGGTGACGTCATGCTGGTGACCTTAGGACATGTTCCTAACAGACACCTTGCTCCCTTGTATGCGTTTGTATGTGTCATTCACTCCTCCTGGAGTGCCCTTCCCTCACTTGTCCAGCAGGTGAACATCTAGTCTCCTTCCGGTCCACCTTTACATTTCCCTAACTTCCTAGAAGGAGTCGATTGCTCCTTCGTCTCAGTTCCTGTATGTTTTGTGAGGGGGGCTCTAACACCTGTACATTGTGTTAGTCTTCTATGTCTCTTTCTGTCTCTGTACATGGATTGGACACCCCTTGATGGTCAGAACTGCGTTGTCGCCAAATCCCAAGTTCTTAGCAGAGGGCCTGGCATTTAATGGGCACTCAATACATGTTGATTGAATTGTTTTTCATATTTTACTTTTTGCTTTTCCAGGTTTTCTGCATATTATAATGCATTTTACAATGACCATGCATGGTGCTTATAATGGAAGAAAACAGTAATTCATTTATCCATTTATTTTTAAGGAGATGACTGGTCTAACTCAAGGACCTGGAATCAGTACTGTTAACGAGCCACCTTGGTTGTTGTGATGTTTAGCCATCTGTGGGAACCCTTGACCTAAGTTCCTCTCAAGCACTTTCACCTTAAATCTTTCTAGTTCTCGGAGTGGTCTCCTGGCCCTGGCCACCCCTGCAGTGAGAGGCTTCAGCATGAGGAAGTTGTGAGCCACAGGCTAGACAAGGGAGAATAATTGTGATAGCTTCATTACTGAGCACCTATTCTGTGCCAAGGACTGCTTTACATGCAGCATTTTTTATCTGTATGATACCTTAAGGTCAGTTTTCTTATCTCCATTTTATAGATGAAGAAACTGAGGCAAAGAAAAGTTAAGTGTCTCGCCCAAGGTTAAATAACAAGAATACAGTGGAGCTCGTATTTTAATTCAGTTCTGTCAGACTTCAAAGCCTGGAAACTAGAACCTCCCTTACTGTCCCTTCCCTGCCCACCCCACTCACCAAAGGCATCCAAGCAGGGCCAGGTGAGGCCTGCTGTGTTCAGACGTGCCTGGTGGGGTGGGTGGGCACTGGAGCCCTCTGCCCTCTGTGCAAACGTGTGGGATCAGCATGCTTGATGGGCAGCCATGCGCCGCGGAAGCGGAGGCTCCTGCTCACCAAATGTGCTCTGACGCCCACCCACCTGCTTACAGGGTGCAGTGAAGCAGCAGAATTCAATTTGCGGCAGTGACCTAAGAGGGGCTATTTTTAGTAAGAAAGTAGGTCAGGGGCTGCAGCGGTGCTGCCTGAGCAATGAGCAGCCTCCCCTCTCACCAGGAGGCTTGCGCGCCTCTCACGCAGCAGTATGAGGTGAAGAAGGCAGATCTGACATCCTCACATTCCTGCAGTTGTCGTTGTCACTGGGGAGCCACTGAGGGAGACACACACACGTGTGAGACACACAGGTTCTTGTCTGGGTTTGCCTAGGGTCCTGGACCCAATTTTCCTCAAGACATTAGAATCCATTCAGAAAACATCCCAAACGTGGTAGGAAGCTCATATATTGTACACCCGCTGCTTGCCAGCTGCTATTCTGAGTTTGATATGCATTATCTCATTTAATCTTGCAAATACCTCTGCAAAGTAGGTATTATTATCCCCATTTTGCAGTTGTGGAAACTGAGTTATGGAGAAATTAAGAGACTCTCTCAAGATCACACAGCTATGTATAGTGGAGGCAGATTTTGAATCCTGTGTGAGACTAAAGAGCTAATGACCAGTCCATCAAACCATGCTGGAGGCAATTTTTTACTTATCACTCTACTTCTGCCCCTTTTGTTTTGTACTTCAGAGAAAATAGTACAGAGATTGCTTTTTCCAGCTGGACTTACCTGAGTCAGACAACCTACTCCTTCCAGGATAGGAAAGAGTAGCCAGGACACAAACCTCTTCCCCAGAGAGGAGAAAGTACATCCCTGCATACTGCTGCCCAATCACAGCGGCCAGTAGTTGCCAAAAACAAACCAACCACGTGATTTCCCTGGACCTGGAGTGTCTTAAAATCCTCTGCCCCACTTGCTCTGCCACATATTAACCTGCATATCTGTGGCAAATTGCAGGGTGCTCATTGGCAATGCACAGGTGGACACGAGCTTGTTAACAGAATGCAGTAATTGACATATCGTGATTCATTATGCACAGCACGGAGTACTCCAGCAGAAGCCCACTTTGTGGCCAACTGCCGCTGGCACCACCAGCCTTGAGAATTTGTCCCTGGCTCTGTTCTGGCTCTCCAGCTGGAGAGCACCATACCTCCAAGGGCCAGAAGCAACCTGAGGCTTCTGCCTTATCCTGCTCCCTTCCTCCAGGCAAGGAGTGAGGTTATTTCCCCTGCCCCAGGCTGCATGGTCTTGGAGGGAGGTTATTTGTTTATTCATTCGTTCAATAAACATTCTTGAAAATGTGCCAAGCATGCCATGGAGAGCAAGACAGATAGTTCCTGCCCTCACTGAACTTACAGTCCCTCCCTGGGCCTTAATTTCCATATCTTTAAACGGGTAGGAAAAAGAGAACTGGATTGGTCGATCTGTTCCAGCTCTTAAGATTTCAGAATCTATGATTCTGTGTTATAAACATTTATCGTTGAGTCATAATGTCAATCTTAGTCATTTATATCCGATGCCAAAGAGAAAAAAAATGGAAATCTAGAATTGTAGAAACTAGATGGGAACCATGGATGTAAGCTAATTCAACTTCTTCACTTACAGATAGGAAAATGAGGCTAAGAGAAGGATGTGACTTGCCCAGTATGTGAGTGATAGAGCCAGGATGGGGAGGCCGGTCAGCTGAGCCCAGGTCTCACCTCCAGTCTTCGCCTCACTGGGAGTGCTGGTCAGCCCTCATTGGAACCTTTTCTCCAGTTAGCTTCTTTAAAACTGAGCCTTCCTGAGTCTCCGCCACCTACCCCCCAACCACTGCTTCTGGGCTCTGTTACCAGCCTCGGAGCCTGTGGCCTGCAGGTGGAAGAGGAAGGAGTAGCTCTGGTAGCTGAGCCTCAGAAGGTCAATAGAATTGGAATTCATTATGCCCAGACTGCCAAAAAGATGGACAGGAAGAAATTGAAGCAGAGCTTGTAGAGTTTGCTCTCAGAGTTCTCAAACAAGCGGATACAGGCAAACCACATGAAAGTGACAAAGAAGGGGACCCAGTGGAGGTGGCTGATGAGCAGCTGCTCAGTGTGGGCTCACAGAAGACCTGCAGAAGGGCCTTCTCCACTCATCCTCAGAGCCTTTCTACCTCTGGCCTTTGCCTGTCTCCTACATTTAGTCAGTGGAAAGAATTTAAAGGTGGGAGGAAAAGAGGAGCTTTCTGATGTCCCAGGGAGGCAAGGGGATTGAGTTCACTGCAGACAAGTCAGCAGTGGGAGGCTCATCATTCAGGGACCAGAGCATCTCCACTCTGGGTGGAGGAAGATGCTGTGGGTGTTGCAAGGCTGTAGCCAACTAGGAAAGTGCCCATTTCTCTGTTGCTTGTCCCTTCTCTCCATCACAGTTTGGGAACTGGTAACTTGAAGCACTGTCCTTAATTAATAATAAAATTTTCTGCCCTTTAGTGATCCCCTAGGATGGAGGTGATCAGAGGTAGGAGAGGGTGAGAATACTGTTCTCGATTATGAAAACCTATATCCATTCTGTGTATCCATGTATAATTTTAGTCTCCTAAATTGATCTATTTTCCACACTGTACTTTTGTAGAAAATAATTTTCCAGTAGGCACATATTGTCCTTAAAGAACCATCTAATCCATGTACGTAAAATATGTCATATGTAGACTTATAAATGTATATATAAAGCTTAAACATAAGTCATTCTGAATTTTTGAAAAAGGACTTCAAGTCACTTGGCTGTGAGCTGGAAACCTGAGCCTGGAGCATTGACTCTTGTGTCTCCTTGGGCTACTCACGTTCTCTGTATGCCTCTTTGCTCTCATACCTGCAAGGGGAAGGGGATGGGTCAGTGGTGGTTCTATTCAGCAGACCTGTGAATCAGTTCTGTTGAATCACTTGGGATAATTGCTAAACATACAGATTCCTGGGTCCCATTGCAGATCTGTAGAGTTGGAAATTTGAGTGTTGGAATCTTTAGTTCTAGTAATCCTCCAAGGGATTCCAGGTGATGCTGCCATGTTTTGAGTAGTTGTGTTCCAAGAACCCCTCTGGTTCTGATGTTTTAGAATCCTCTGCCTTCTCTCTCTTGCTCCTGATTTTCTCTTATACTTTTTCCCCTAGAACACTCCCCTCAGTAGACCGTGAACCTCTCAGGAGCAAGGGCCATATCTTGCCCACCTCTGTATGCCTGGCATCTGGTGCAATGCTGGGCACATGGCAAGTGCTCAGTAAGCAGAAGGAGGGAAGGAGGGGACGAATGGGCTTTCATGGCTTCACTACCGTTTATGCATATCCAAGTAATTTCCGTAATTTTTCCTGATAGGAAGAATGGAAAGAACACAGACGTTGGAAACTAACAAAATGGATTTGAATCTCATTTGCACCTCTTACTGTGTAGTGATTTCTGCCAAGTCATCTAATCTCTTTAAACTGCAGTTTCCTTGATTGTACAATAAGGATAATAGCACCTGTTGCTCAAGATTGCTGTGAGGATTAATTTACTACATGAGAATATGCATGGTAAAAGTGCTTGACATATTGTAGGAACTCGGATACTTTAGCTACTTTCTTTCTTTACATGGCCAATGGTGAGCAACAGGAAAAGGAGGGAAGGAGACACAGAAGAATGGATCATTCCCAAGCCAGCCACAGAGAATGACATATGATCCTTTGTCATCTCTTGGCTTTCCAGGACCCTGAGGCCCAGGTACCTTGGTGGATCCCTCCTGCTCAGTCCTGAGCACATCAGAATTCAGGCTTAGAATCTCCTGACTCCAAATGCAGTACAGTATCTTGATAAGTCTGCTACAGGGAAGTAGAAAAAGAAGTAGCAAAAGAAATTCTAGGGACTAGGTTTGGGTTCCCCATGTGGGCCCAATGTCTGGGTTGCAGTGAGAAACCTAAGTTCATTCAGAATGGTTGGTTCCCAGGGCCAAAGATCTTCAGGCTGGTTTTGTTAGCATATCATATCCCCTCTTCACATACGCTGTGTTGGAACTGCCACAGCGTGTTGCTTCTTATAAAAGTCTTCTTCAAATTGAGACCAGTTGTTTCAGTCCCACAAAGGAAACCACATTAGCTCTCTTCTGGGCAAAATGGTAAGTGGTTATCCCTCTCCACAATGCCTCCAGCACTACAATAATGATAACGGCCACCCTTTACCAAGTGCCTGCTGTGCCTGAATCTTCGTGGCATCACTGTGAGGAGGCATTATTAGCCCCATTTTACAAGGCAGCAGGTTGTAATTAAGACCATAGACTTTAGAGTTAGACCAAGGTTCAAATCCTGGCCCCACTGTGTTTTAGCCAACCCTCTCTTAGTCATGTCAGCAAAACAGGATTGGTAATGTATACCTCGTAGTACTGTGAGGAGTACATGAATACCAACATGCATGGTACTTGACAGTGCCTAATACATAGTAAATAAATCCTTCATAAATGTAACTGGGGTGATGATGATGATGACATGCCATGATCTCTTGATCTATAGAAGGTAGGCCACTGTAGTAGATACTACTACAGTAGATACTAGTGGGATGAGGAGAGATGGCAAAAAATCAACAGCTCCAAGTAGCCTAAGACAAGTTCAGGAGAACCTTAGGAATGCTGTTACAAAGGAACCTGGTGTGATTGGTTGGAATAAACTCAGAGAAGAGCTGAATTTTATTTATTTATTTAGTGGATTTTTATTGACTACCTGCTTTGTGTCAGGCCTATGCTAAAAGCTGGAGATACAATGATGATAAAAGAGACATGATCCTTGCCCTCAAGGAGCTTACAATTTCATGAGGGAATCAGACACTGTTAAAATAATTGCACCGGTCATGTAGAATTACAAACTAGGGTAAATGCTATGAGAGAGATGGACAGGTTTCTGTGAAAGCATATAATAGGGGTCCTGACCTACTTCAGTTGAGGAGGAATAGCTTTGCTGAGGAAGTGACATCTCAACTGAGATCTGGAGGGTCATTAGGAGTTTATGAGGTAGGGCAGTGGGCGAAGGGGTGGAAAGCTTTCTAGGCATATGGACCAATATGGCCCCCATGGTGAGAGACAACTTAGTTCTTTCAGAGAACTGAGGGAGTCAGTATGACTTGAGCAGAGAGTGGCGAAGAATGTGAGGTAGGAGAAGAGGCTGGAGAGGGAGATCAGGGCCTTGTTAAGGATTGTCTTTCTCTTTATTCTAAGAGCATGGGGACCACTGAAGGATTTGGAGCAAAGGCTGATAGATGTGTGTGTGGCACATGCGGAGAGTGATGTGACCAGTTTGGTATTTACAGGAGATCTTTTTGGCAGTGGTCTTGAGAATGGGTTGGAGGATGCAAGAGTGGTTGCGGGGAAACAGGTCAAGAGAAAGCTTTTGCATTAGTCCCAGTAAGAAATCATGCTGGGTAGGGCTAGAGTAGTGACATCAGAGATGAGGCAGGGAGGAGGGTTTGAGATAATTTGGAAGTGTGAGGAAAGACAGGATATAAAGGGCACCTCAGGTTTCTGGATGTACAAGTGGATTATGGCCCTGCCATTCTAAGCTTAAAAAAAGGCAGAAGAAGATCAGAAGACCAGATTTGGGTAGAAAGATCTTGATCTGAATTTGAACACACTGCATTTGAGGTACCTTTTAGACATCCAAGCGTGAATGTTTCATGCCGAGGGCCCGCAATGGTAGGACACAGTGGCCTTGGAATGCCTTGGGGCACTCTGACCCAGATCTAGCTGCTCTGGAGGTCAAACTTGTTTAGTCCCATTGATCCAAGGACTCATGGTTCTCTCCTCATTGTTCTGTTTCCTTGCCACATTTTTCTGAAAAGGGGTGCCATGAGAGAATTCAGCCTAAGGGGGGTCCAAAGTCTGGAGAGAGAGGTGGCTTCTTCAGGGCAAACAATTCAGATATTGGTGCATGTTGTTTGAGGTATTTTTTCCCAAATTTGTGGGTGAGATATTTATGTTTAATGTGTGTTCTTTTATTCATTTTTTAACTAAAATATTTTCTATTAATATATATCTACAATATGACAGGCACAATGCTAAGTCAGAAAGAACCCCGTGTTCTTTGGGAAGTGACATCACCAGAACCCATCTGACATTGCTGTTCTTGTGATCATAAAGAAACCAAGCAGGATACTGCTCTTTCTCTGAGTGCTGAATCTCCAGCATGCTGACTGCTGACTTTTATCAAGGAGGCACGTTGTTGAGTTCAGAGAGTGGGTTTATCAGGGGCTCCCTCTGCAGCTGTGACTCCCAGGTCTCTAGGCCCCCTCTCTTTTGCAGAGCTTCCCTAAACAGAAACAGCATCAGTGCCATTTCTTCACTTTGAATGGGGCTCAGCTGGGTAGTCTGAGTCCCACCCGCATGCCTGTGCCAAGTGTTCTGGTTTGTTGTCTGAGAGCATCTCTTTGTGTCCAGGTGAGGATGAGAGTAGTGGCTGAGAAGGCCTTGTGTACTCCTCCTGTGGAGTGGCTGAGGAAGTTGGACTGGCAAGCTGAGAGGGAGTGGGCAGAGGAGCAATGCATGCAGCCCTGGTGCCATGTGCTAGGATTTGTGAGTACTCATGTGGAATAGCTACATGCTCTGAGAACATGTTTGCCTTGTGAAAATCTAAACTCATGAGCACTCACAACTAGAATATACAACTGTGTACTTGGGGGCTTTGGGGAGAAGAAGAAAACAAAAAGAATCTGTAAACTCGCGAGTGACATGAATTCAGGACAGTGATTACCATCATGAGATGGAGCATGGTCTCATCCCCTAGTGTATTTCACATGCAGTACAGTGAGGTGGGAAAACTATGCCAACATAGGCACCCAAGTGAAGTTGACCTTCCCTATGTCAGTGGAACAAAGAACTTCTTACAACTGGAGCAGCTGGTGAGCCCGTTAGGGGAGGTGATCCTGCACAGGGTGACCCATGTGTCAGGTGGGACAGAGAGACTCCATCCCAGGGTGGGATGGTGGACTGAGAATTGCGTCTCTGAGATTCTGATTCTCGGCTTTGCCTTTCATCTTGAAAAGTAAGTCTGCCTTAGACAAATCTGCCAAGGACTGAAGTGTCCTTGATGTCAGAAGGCCCTTGGCTAAATCCCAGCTCCACATCTTCTAACTGTGTAACGTGGGTGAGTTGCTCTCTGAACCTCCTTCTAGCTGGGTCTGTCAAACCAGGTTTGTAAGACCTTGCAGAGTTTTGTGTGTACGAGGGTCAAATGAGTTAAGCCTAGCAGCCAGCACCCCAGGAGGTAAGAAGGGGAGAAACTGTGGAGCCTCTGGTCAGCTGCCTCTGATCAGCTGTCAACTCTGGGTATGTGCGCATGGCCTGGGTCTGCAAGCTCTGCTCAGGGAGAGCATTCGTTGCTCCCCAGAGCACAAATGCAGGGCATGTGTCAGCTCACTGGCAGCCTGAGGTGGGCTGGGACACATTGTCCCAATTTTTTGGTGCCTGAGGAGACACCCACTCAGCAAGCAATTAGCCCACCCAGCTTAAGTTTCCCCAAAGAACTCAGTCCTCATCACAGAGAAATTCTTTCAGGTTCCGACAGTGGCATGTTGCTTGTAATCTGACCCCTGTAAGAATTCTGGCTATGTCCTTTTCTCATGCCAGCTCTTTCCTAAAGACGAGGAGTTATTTTCCTGATGTGTAGGATAAAATCCTGTCGTGTTTTTGATGGTGTCTTAGGAGGTTCACACTGTTTTTATTTTCCAGGGGAGCATTAACAAGATATAGACTAGCCTTTGGATGGAGGTAGCACAGTCACTCAAGGCCATTTGCTGCTTGTAAAATTCTTGGCACCCCAGGCACAGCTCTGGTTTCATATGTCACCATCTAGCACACTCAAATCATGCAACCTGAAGATACTTGTTCCTGCTCAGGGTGCCCCCAGTCATAACAGTGCCCATCTGCACTCACAATGCAGATTCATCTTCACTGGTTATTTTCTCCTCCAGCATCCCTGTGGGCTTTCTAGGGTGGAGTTCTTGGCCCTTTTATTCAGATTAAGAGAGCATTGCGCTTGCAAGGTACAATGCTTTGTCTGAGGTCATGCAGCTAGCTATTGACAGGGCTGTTTTTCAAATTCTGGTCTTCTAAGGGGCAGCCTGACATAGTGAAAACTCACCTGTGACAATCATGAGCTGTGTGACCTTGCACAAGCTAGTCATAATGTTACAAGTGGTTATTAATATTAGTAATAACAGTAAAATTTACAAAGCAGCCAGCGCAGTGGTAGGTGCTCTCCACCATATCTCATTGTATTATCACACTAGACCTGTGAGATGGGTTTTATTATTATCCGCTTTACAGATAAGTGTCCTAAAGTTCAGAGAGCTAAAGTAACTCGTCTGAGCCTCAATTTCTCTGCAAAATGAGAATGCTGATACCTCCCTGGGAGGGCGATTGTGAGACTGAATGAGGTAATGTATGTCACCTGCACAGCACGGAGCCTGCAGTGGAGGAGATGCTCAGTCAATGCTGCTTTCCTTTCTCTGGTCCCCGCTCTGACTCCTAATCCAGTGCTCTTTCCACTGCATCGCATTTAATCAGTTTAGAAGCTGAGGTCATGCTGAAGTCCTCTCCATAGCTTTCTCCATCACACTCTCCCCCACCCCCAGAGGCCACTTCAAGTCTCTGATCTGAGCTCTCTGTCAGATACTGCCTGTTTAGTCTTATGCCAGTTCAGGAAACACCATCCTTCCCTGGCATGCTGCATCACACCCCTGACATTTGCCCCAGGGCTGTGTTCTGGAACGCTAAAGCCTACCCTGGCCTCTCCAGCCACAAGCCTCTCTCCTTCCCTGACTTTCTCTAAGGCAAGTGCAGTTGTTTTCCTTATTTTGGCATCTTGCCTGGATCTTTCATGTCGTTATATTTTGTTTTATGAGGGGCCACATATGGACATGACCTGGGGCTCAGCTCTCCTGACTTCCAGCGTCATCTTCTGCAGCTTATTATTATGTAATGTTTAAGAGGAGTATGCAGTAGGTCAGGGGAAAAAAATAGGAGCCCCTTCTTTGTCTTTGGGGAGACTCAGAAATGTATTCGTTCGACTTTCAATAAGTATTTACTTATTTAGCACCCACTCTGAGCCAGACCTTGTGTTAGACACTGGATGTGGCCGTGAAGGAGACAGACAGGTCTGTCTTTCATGGAGTTGAAGATAATAAAAACATAAGCAAGTCAATCGGTAAGATAATTTTAGATTTTAAGTGCCGTGAAACAAAGAAATCAGGCTGTGGGCTGGAGAGTGACTGGGAGACACTTTTGCACTTTGCACAGGATGGTCAGGGGAAGGACTCCTTGAGGAGGTAACATTTTGAGCTGAGATCTCAAATGAAAAGCTGGGCAAGAGCATCCCAGGCTGAGGGAGCAATGAGAGCAAAGACCCAGAATGGAAAGGGCCTGGCCAGTCAAGGAGTAAAACGGAGATCTAGATGGCCAGGCCACAGTGTGCCAGAGGGAAAAACGATGAGGTCGAGAGAAGCGTGAGCTAGATCGTGTTGAGCTGAGGCCACAGAGGAGTTTGGATATTTTTCTGGAATCAATGGGAAGCCACTGAAGGGCTTTAAGCAGGGGAGTGATGTGATCGTAAAGAAAACTGAGGCTGCTAAGTGGAGAATGGGTTGTAAAATGTGAACAGGGAAGCAGAGATACCAGTTAGTAGGCTGTTATAATAGCCCAGCTGAGTTGACGGCAGCCTGGACTGGGTTAGGACAGTGGAGACAGAAGCAGGTAAGTTTGATATTATGCTGAAGTTAGGACAAGATTTGATGAAGGATTAGATGAAATAATCTATTCTGCTCAATCTACTCAGTACCCAGTTAGTGTAGATCAAAGTGATACCTAGTTTCAATTCCTAAACTGGGGTGGAGGAGAGATAGAGGGGGAGGACATCTGGCAGTGGGTGGACTTGAGAGGTGACAGACCTGGCTGCCAGGATGTACCTCTGTAAATTTGAGAGATTATAGATAGAGGCTTCTTCTCGCGTCTCTAAAAGACAGCTTGGAGAAGTAAAAAGGGGAGAGGTTTTCAAAGAATTCATTCATTCAACAGTCCTATAGCAAGCGCATTATCTGTGGCTGGTGTTTTGCTAGTGGTGAATAAGATAGGGCTCTGTCTTTACAACCTCCCCTCTCTTGGAGGAGGTAGAAATGTAAATAAATGAATCTCAGGGAATCAGTATGAATGATAAAGGGATGAATGAACAAGGGGATGTGGGAACACAAAGGAGAGGACTAATTTTCATCGGGGAAGTATGGGAAGGTTTCACAGAGAAACTGGGCATCAAAAGAGGGTAAAGAGAGAGAGCGTGCCAGAAAAAGAGGACAGCAATTGCAAAGACCCAGAATCCTGAAAGAAAGGGATGTATTCAAGAAATAGGAAACACCTCAGTGTGGCTGGGGTATAGAGTATGTGGTGGGGAGGTACAGGCCGGTGTGTAAGGTTGTTGACTGCACTGTGGAGGGCCTTGTGTGGCATGTTGAAAGTCCTAAAGGACTTAATCCTTTAGGCGTATTGGAACCAATGGAGGTCTTAAAGCCAGAGTCTAGTTGGTGGAAGGCAAATACCTGCCTCATAGACTGCCAGTCAGTCAAATCCCCATTTCCTACTGTGTCGGGATACAACCTCAGAAACGTTCTCAACACGCATTCCAGGCAGTCATTTCCAGTCAGCTGGAGTTGGCAGAGGAGGAGGCCTGTTTGCCATTCCTGAAAGAAGATAAGTCTTTGGATAAATTTAAAAAGAGAAATGTTCTAGCACCAAAAACTGCCTTTCACAATTATCTCATTAGCCAGAGGTATAAATTGCCTACATTGTGTAAGACGTGGAGAACAGTCAGAGAGAACCCAGTGTCCCTGCTGTTGAAAGGAGCGTGGCTCTTGGGCTGAAGGGAGAAATAGCAATCTAGGCTAAAGGAACATATTTCTGAGTATGGCCATGGCTGTATGAATTCCAGTTGGGCAGTGCTGAGGCCAAAAGTAGCAGGCTTTCAAGGAATTCTGGTCCACTAAGCCTTGAATGGATGCTCTTGGCCTGTAGGAAAGTACAGTGCTCTAGTAAATGCAAGGCCTTTTTGTCTAACTGACATTCATCCTTTTCCCAGGAAGCTCTTTCAAAAAGGCCATGTAGCTCCTTTGAAGAAGATAAAATGTCCTGGGCTGTGAGGGACCAGAAAGTAACCATTAGTCTGGGAACTTGATGATGGCTGTGATTGTCTTTGCCGGTTCTGTATCCCTGGCACCCAGCACAGGACCTGGCACGTGGTGTGTGCTCAGTGATGTTTGTGGCGTAAGTGCACTAGGAAAAGAAGATAACCAACCAACCACCCAATCAAACATTCAACTGGGTTCTAATACCAGTTCTTGAATTTCAGTTCTCTTAGCTATATAGTGACCTGGTTGGTCTCTAAGGCCCTTGACACTGCTGTCCAAGGATTCTAGGATGATGAATAGAATGGTTCAGAGCAAGCCAAGTCATCACTCGTATTTCTGATATGCCTCAAATTTAATCAGAATAAAATATCAAAATCAGCCAGTACTTTACAGCATCTCAGATATGCCTTCTAAAAACAGAAACTGCGTCTGTCTCTGAGTTGTGAAGGAAATGTATTAGGTTATATTAAACAGCAAGACTGTCTTTTTTGTAGGAAAGAAAATGAATTAAATCTTATCTTCCTGATTGAGGATTTTAATTGGGATTTGAGTCAATTTGATCTAAATTTGAGCATCCATCCAGAAAACATTTATTGACATCTGCTATGAGCAGGGCTTTGTGCTAGGCATGTGGGAGATAGGAAGACGAACAAGACACAGGATGAACAAGATCCTTCTAGGCAGGAACTGACGGTCTAGTCAAGGAGATGAAACATACACACTTGACGGGGACCCCAGGTAGACAGAGAATAAGCTGGGACAGGCCAGATCCCGGGCTAGGGGAGGTCAGAGGAGGAAGCCCCTTCAAGTACATCATGCAGGCAGGAAGTCTGCCTCTTACCACGCCGTTGTGGACTCAGAATTCACTGAGCCACCATGGCCATGAGGATGTACTGAGTGGCTGCTTAGAGCTCCCCATCAGCCTGAAGCTACTAAGTTGAGCACCTCAGCCCAAGCTGTTGTTGGCAGGGAAAAATCACCTCAGGCATTCAGCCACTGGCCTTTATAAGCAGTGCGTACACTGCACTGCCAAGGTCAGGGGCCCTTTTTATGGCTCACATCCTTGGGGTTGGTTTCAAGAAAACATTGTTCACTGCAACAGGAATTTGTATTCTTTCGTTTGTAGGATTGGAAACTGCCTGTGTGGCCCTTTCTGCCTTGGCTGCCACTGAAATTCAGGGTCTGACTAAAATGGAAGCATCTACTTTCCGACATTTATCCAACAATTCCTTGTCAAACCCTTCATTGTGCAGGCCCCTGTGCTAAGTGGGTAGGAGACTCACACAGGCCCTGCCCTCAAGGAGCTGACAAAAGGAGTGTGAGCCAGGCCCAGGAAGAACTGCTAATCCCAGCTGTGAGAGAGGCCAGCTGAAAGACCAGCAGCAGAGGAGAAAGAGTTTGCTTTGAGGCTGGGGGCATAAAGGGAAAACCTAGAAGAGACCCCAGTGATTTGGCCCTTAGAAAATGTGGGGATCATATACATTGGAATAGGTGTGGTAGGTCTTCTAAAATAAAATAATGACAAAGGCATTGAGGAAGCAAAAAACTCTAGGCATGTTTAGGGAACTGGGAACACTTCAGTTTGACTGTAACAAAGGGAGCGTAAAGGGGAATAATACTTAAAATAGCTGGGGCCTGTTTTAGTCAGTTCGGGCTGCTATAACGAGATACCATAGGTTGGGTGGCTTAAACAACAAACATCTATTTCTCATGATCCTAGAGGCTGGAAGTTTGAGATCAGGGCATCAACATGGTCAGGTCTTGGTGAGAACCCTCCTTCTGGTTCACAGATGGCCATCTTCTTGCTGTGTCCTCACATGGTGGAGAGCAGAGAGAGAGGGGAAGCAAGCTCCCTTTGGCTTTTCTTATCAGGGCCCTAATCCTGTCTTGAGGGCTCCACCCTCATCACCTAATCACCTCCCAAAGCCCCCATCTCTACATTCCATCACACTGGGGATTAGAGTTTCAACATATGAATTATGGGGGACACAAACATTCAGTCCATAGTAGGGCCAGATCACAGAGGCCTCCTTAGATGTCCCAGGGTGAGGCAGTTATGTATTTAACTCCATAGGCAATAAGATGGCACTAATAGTTTGTAAGCAGGAATGTGCATAAAATCCTAGGGTTGGAAAGGACTTTGGAGATGATCCAGTCCAGCCCTCCATCTCACTCATAAAGACTGAATCCCAAAAGGGGAAGGTGCCCGAGGTCAAACAGTAGTTAATGATGGAGCTGGAACCAGGGCCAAAACCAGAACCAGATCTTCTGGCTTCAAATACAGTGGTCTTTTATACTCTGTGATGAGATCTGTGCTCCAGGGAGATTCATGAGGCTTTCCAGTAGAGGCAGATTGAGGGGAGAGGAGAGGAGAGAGTCAGGGAGAGCCTTGGGAGGCTTTTATATGAAGTTAGACGAAAGGTGACACATGAGGTCTTTCATCAGGGCTCGGCTGTGGGCTGACGGGGCAGGGGGCTGAGGGGAGAGACACCACAGAGGTTCGGTCAGCAGGGCGTGGATGTGGAAGGCAGACAAAAGGAGGAAGTCTGCTTGTACTTTCTGCGGTTGCTGTTCTTTACTGAATTGTCCCACTGGGTTACACTTGGTAAACAACCTCCAAGTGGGAAAGAAGGGGGACACATCCAAAGTAAATACATCAAACACATTCAACATTTCCTAAGTGGAGCTGCTTTATAATTTTTTTTGTCTCTCTTGCCTAGAGGGCCTGGTTCTTTTCCAGGACCTGGCCTTCCAGGTCTTAAGTCCTCAGAAGGGTGATCGCTTTGCCAGCCACCACTCTTGCTTCGTGGTTTTACACATGGGATGTTGGAACTGCCATCATAGCTGAGTGCCTCTGGTTTTAGATTTCCTGCTAGGCCCTGGGAAGGTGCTATCCGTGTGACTTGCCTCTCATCCCATGACTCTAGCTTTGGAACCAAAGCCCTGAGATGACCTGAAGCCAATACTGAGCTCCATAATAGGCCATCGTCTGGGGGCCTCGCCCCAGGTCCGTAGACCACCAGCCGTGGAACCTGGAGAGCATTGAAATGCAGATTCTTGGGCTCCATCTTATACCTACTGAATCAGAATCTCTGTTGGTGGAGCAGGAGTCTGTTTTTTGTCTTTTGTGGTTTTTTTTGAGGAAGATTAGCCCTGAGCTAACATCTGCTGCCAATCCTCCTCTCTTTGCTGAGGAAGACTGGCCCTGAGCTAACATCCGTGCCCATCTTCCTCCACTTTATATGTGGCACAGCTGCCACAGCATGGCTTGCCAAACGGTACCATGTCGGCACCTGGCATTTGAACCAGTGAACCCTGGGCCGCCAAAGCAGAATGTGCGAGCTGAATCACTGCGCCACTGAGCTGGCCCAGGAGTTTTCATCTTTTGACAAGTGCCCCAAGTGATTCTTTTGCACCTAAAGTTTGAGACTCTGCCTTAGATCACTTAATTTGTTTTCTGGGCCTCAGCTTCCTTGTTTGAAAATGGGGAAATTATGTATTCAATTTACTGTGAGAATAGAAAAGCACTTGGAAAAATGATAAAAATATAATTATTATTATTTATATTACTAAGTTTACAATCTTGGGATCAAGGAAGTTTGAAACGTTTCTCAGACTGAGGTACACTGAAGACTGGTCAGAGGTCTGAGTGCTCACACCGGGGACATGTATGTTTACCAGGAGAGGGACTATATGAATGAATACCTCCAGGAAAGAGAAACCCTGAAGCAAGGCCATTAAGCTTTCTCTTCTGTATTCTCCACCTCGTGCGTTCATTCAGCGTCATTCACTGAGTGCCTAATATGTGCCAGGGCACTGTGCCAGGCTGAGAATATAGAGATGAATCAGACATGGTCCCAGACCTCATGGGATTGGAGATCAATACGAAATGAGTGTTCACTGTGCTATGAGAAGCTCCGGCACCAGGGAGGGGAGAAGGGTGGGTATTGATGCTTTGGCAACAAGAACAGGAACCAGCTGTCAGGGAAGGTGTCACCAAGGTGACTCTGAAGCTGCATCTGAACATGGGTACGGTTGTTCCAAGAAGGAAAGCCTCCTTCACAGGCTTTGGCCCTGGCTTCCTCCTTCCATTCCATCACATTCTCTCCTCGGTTTTCCTCTGCTCCTTCCCCATCAAACCAATCTTAGGCACCCAGTGTTCTTGGCCTTTTTCTTCTTCACCCCACCAAAACCTGCTTTCACTCTAAGTCAATACTTAGGTATAGTCATAAACACTTGGGTTTAAAACAGTGCTTTTATGGGGGACTAGGGGGTGCAGTTTATATCATTACCCTGGAAAGTTTTCATCTGAAGTGATTCTAAGCTCTATTGGAGATCTGTGTGTTTGTGTGTTTGCCTTTTACATCAGCCAGCTGATAGGAGAGGTGTTGTGCTTTGTTGGTTAGTTGTGTTTTGGGGGAAGAGGATTGGTGACCAGTGTTTTTTTCCAGCCCTTGTTATTTACTAGGTAAATAATCACTATTTTGCTCACCTATGAAAAATCAAGGATTAACGCATAGTGTAAGCTGAACTGTAGGATGGCCTTCCTGTGTTTTAAGGTAGAACGACAATGGTTAATGAATCAGACCTTAAGCTGACATAGCCCTTCACAGTTTACAAAGTGCCCTGACCATGCATGTCCTTTCTACCCAAAAGGTTGTCCACAAACCAGCAGCTTTGGCCTTGGCCTTGGCTAATTAGAAATGCAGAATCTTGGGCCCTACCTGAGACCTGCTGCATCAGAATCTGTATTTTAACAAGATTCCCTGGCAATTCATATGCACATTAAAGTTTGAAAGAAACTATGACGTTAGTGATTTATCCCCATTCATTGACTGAACACGAAAGTCCAGAGAGATTAAGGAACTTACCCAAGATCCCATAACAAGTGGCAGAGCCAGGATGCAAGCCCTGGTCTACCCAGTTCTAAGTTCAGCGCTGTGTACACCGTACAACTGGGCTTCTTTAATTAAAGACTGTATTAAAGAACATTTCTTCAGTGATTCATGGTCATTGAAGAGAGGAAAAGATGACACTTTTTCGAGATATAAATGTATCTTCTTGAGTGCCGCGGGAGACAAGGAGAGTCAAACGGGAGCTCGCATACTGAGCTTTGACTTTATGCCAGGCATGTGAACAACTCTGCGTGGCAGGTAGCCTTGTCTCCATTTTACAGGTAGTAAGAACCCTCAACATTTTACGGAATGTGACCAAACTGTAGGGACTCATAAGGAGGCAGGGGTTGAAGGTGGTATTTAAAGGTCTGATAGTAGGACTTCCTGGGTCAGAGGTCAAGGAATCAGAACTGTTGTGAGCCTTTTCTTTGGTCCTTGAGGTAAGATCCTCTTCCTGTATGAGGCCAGCTGCTTCCTTGACTAATCAGATTTCAGTGGCTGCCCACTCCTTCTAAAGTCAGGGATTCAGACTTTGGTCACTTGGAGCTCCTCTTGATTTATGAACAACTCTGTCTCGTAGAGTAAAAGCGGTTTTCCCAAAGAGGAAAAAATAGCTTATAGAAAGGCCTTGAAGAATCAGGATGACAAAATGTATTATTTATAAGGGCCTAAAAAAAGTGCCGGATCCTCCACTCAAAGTGAGCAGGCGACAGCCAAGCACTGTGTGGAGTGGAGCCCAGCAGACTCCAACTAGGTCCACGTGGCAGGGCTGGTCAGCCACGGCTCCACTCAGTCTTCCAAGGGTCCTTCTCAGCAAGCGGCTCCTGCTACCAATACAGAGCAGCCAGTGTAGCTCATACAAATGGGTCCTAGCTTATGAGTCAGTACAATAGGATCACCTAAACAGGGAAATCCTTGAAGGAGAATGGGGGAAATGCAGTGAGAGTCTGTGGATTAGTGGGAAGACGCATACACAGGTACGCGCATGTGCGTGTGCACACACACACACACACACACACACACACACCCCATTTGTAAGATTATATTGAGCTCCTGACTTAATTACTCAAGAATGCAGTACTTATTGGAAGCGAAGAGACCATGCAGGACAGGAGTAGATATGAGTTATCTCAACCTTGTCTTCACAGGACCCTGTTTCCATGATGGAGCATGCAGCTGCTGGTGGCACTGTCCATGCAGAGTGGAAACAGCACCTAGGAAACTGCCACTTCTTGTTACATCTCAGATCTTTGTTACTCAAGGCTTGGCTCATCATTCTTAAAGAATTTACAACAATTTCTATGTTTTCTTTTAAAAGAATGTTTACAAACATCTCTCCTACCAAAACCTCTCCTGCATTTTGAAGCACACTCAGTGTCAGCAAGTGTACATTTTGTCCAGTGGGGAAGAAGCAGAGTCAGTGTCCAGGGGTCTCTGAACAGCAGCATTTACAGAAGACCCATTTCCCTGTCACCCATTCCTTCATTTTGCCATAATACCTTTGTTATCTGGGTGCTTGTGATACTGACTTAGACCTGAGGACCGTTTCCCAAATCCACTTGTCCATAGAGGGCAAGACTCAGAGACAGGAGGAAGGTCACTGAAAAATAGAAAGTGATGCCAAGGGACTTCTGAGGATACCCAAGGCAGTTATGAGATTGTGGTCCAGCTTCGGAGTGATTGCAAGTCTGCTCTTACCAACAGAACAATAAGCTGGGATTTGAACAGAGGCTGGAGCCTTCAGAACCCTCTCACCTGTCTCTAGTCCTTCCTCTGCTTTGTCCTCTTCCTTCCTCTGACAGTTGAAAATTTCTCTTCTGAGATGTGGTGACTACACTGTGGGGGAGAAGTTCTTTCAGGAGCTCTTGCTGTATTCAGAGCTTGCTGTGTGTTCGCTTTTGGCTGATGGCCTCCTCCCCGGCCATGGGAGCTAGTTGTGGTCCACTGGCCCTGATGCAGTCCCCTAGGATTGATGCAGGCCTCAACCTGGTATTGCCTGTGGTTCTAATCTCAGTGGTCTTCCAGTTTCCTCTTAGCAGAAATGGTTGTCCCTGGAGTGCAGGACGCCTATTCAATAGGCTCAGGTTTACCTACATGCCCTGGCGGTGCAGGGGAGCCTTCAAGAAGATGGACATTGACCTTACTACCCCTCACACTACAATTCAGAATTATAAAATCTTAAGATTAAAAGAAATTTTCAGCGTTTTGAAAGCCAGGTATTATTCAACATTTGAATCAGAAGCAACATGGTATAGAAGGACATGGTATATTGAACTGGTTGGGTTCAAATCCCATCTCCGCCATTTTCTAGCTGTGTGATCCTGGACTATTTGCTTGATCCCTCTAAGCAAGAAATGTCTTGTAGAGCCATACTGGAGAATAAAGATAATGTAGGTAAAGTGCCTACATAGATGATGTACTTGATAAGTAGTTGGTAATATTATTATCTGGAAAACCAGAGGCTTTCAAACTTTGGCCAGCAGAGCACCTGAGTTCTTTCAAGTGTTCTCCATCATATGTGGTTTTTAGACCCCTCACCACTCTGGTTACTCTATTTTTATTATTATTATTATTATTATTATTATTATCATTGTGGTAAAATATGCATAACAATTTACTACTTTAAATATACAGCTTGGGGGCATTAAGTCCATTCATGTTGTTGTGGAACCATCACTACCATTCATCTCCAGAACTTTTTCATCTTCCCATAGTGAAACTCTGTCCCCATTAAACACTAACTCCCCGTTCCCCTCTCCTCCCAGCCTGATACTCTTTGTTTGGGGGACAGAAGGGGAATTGGCCCTGAGTTAACATCCATTGCCAATCTTCCTCTTTTTTTGCTTGAGGAAGATTGCTCCTGAGATAACATCTGTGCTCATCTTCCTCTATTTTGTATGTGGGCCGCCTCCACATCATGGCTTGATGAGCAGTGTGTAGGTCTGCACCCGGAATCCGAACCTGCAAACCCTGGGCCGCTGAAGTGGAGCACACGAACTTAACCACTACACTACTGATTGGGCCCCTGATTATTCTCTTTTGAATAGCATGCGCCAAGTTCTTCAGTGTCTTTCTTCCCACCACCAATGGGGGTTGGAAAGAGCCTCTTGGTAGGGTTTTCCTTGAATTCTGCACATTCCCACTGGGGAGCCCGAGAGTTAAAAGTCTGTGACAGTTGCAGCAAACTTTGGAGGTTACAGATAGTTACGAAATAGATGTCAGTACAGTTGCTTTGAATGGGATGGATCTTCAAAGAGCCTTCCAAGGACTAGTACATTCTGTCCAAAAATATCCCAGGATTTGGCCTGGCATGGCTTGGGGGAGAAACCAACAGTTTTTTGTTTGTTTGTTTGTTTGTTTTAAAGATTTTATATTTCCTTTTTCTCCCAAAGCTCCCCAGAACATAGTTTTGTATTTTTAGTTGTGGGTCCTTCTAGTTGTGACATGTTGGGACGCCGCCTCAATGTGGCCTGATGAGTGGTGCCACGTCCGCGCCCAGGATTCAAACCAGTGAAACCCTGGGCCGCCGCAGCAGAGCGTGCAGACTTAGCCACACGGCCACAGGGCCGGCCCCAAAACCAAAGGTTTTTGAATTCTTCAGTAACATGTACCTCGTGGTGAAGGTTAAATGAGCTAATTCACGTCAAGTGTATAATACAGTGTCTGGCACAGATAAAGCCTTGATATGTAGGCTGTTGATACTGTTTTTGTACTTTTACAGAGACATTATGTATAATGTTTTGGTATTTAATCCCCACAATAGGTAGATATCCTCTTCATTTTCCATGAGGAAACCAAGGCTCTAAACTGTTAACACCTCTAAAATTACCGAGCTAGTAAGTAGCAGGGTAGCAGAGCTGGGATTCACACCCATACTCTTTCTCTCCTAAGACACTGCCTGTTGTGTTATCCCAAGAAAAGAACTCTATGGGTGAGTCATGTTGACTTCGTTCTTGGTATTTCCTCTTTCTGTCTACCTTGGCCTTTCTCTGGGGTTCTAACTTCTTGCTATTTCTTCTTCTTCTTAAAATCATGCACCTGAAGTCCAAGCTTCAGAGCTTTCTGGATTTACCAGTCCCCATTCACTGCACCATCTTGAAGTGATCACTCATAGTCTTCAATAAGCTCTGCTCTTTAGAATAGGAAACTGAAACCATATGTGCAAACCGTGGAACTCTCTGGCTTTATTGAATCTAAGGAACTAATAGATTATGTTATGAAATTTAGAGCTGTCATTGGGGTTTTGGTCAGAAAATGCTGCTTTCCAGGACCTTCAAGTTACCCAGAAGCACTGGGTGGAGTTTATTCAGGGAAAAAAACCTGCTTACGTTTGACGTCCTTGAGTGACTAGGATTCGTTCTCCTCTCAGAAAACAGGACCAAATCACTCTGGTTTGCTCTTTGTCATGGCTCCTAGGAGCCTCAAAGCCAATTTTCGTGCTCAGTCACACACAGCATGGATATCAATTTTCAGGGCTGGCATGTTTGAATCCTCCTCCTTTTCATGGTTTTGAATTTCCATTTCTGTTTTACTTCCTCTGTTATAAGAATGCCCTTTGGGAAGAGATGAGCTCAGAGTAAGTAAATCAGTAAAGACTATAAGTGCCTAGAGGTCAAGGGCCATGTTTGTTTATCGTAGTATCCCTAGCACATAGCACAGGATCTGGTATGTGGTAGGTGCTGAATAAATGTTTATCAGTTGAATGAGTGAAAGCTATTAATGAATCATTATTCAAAATGACTTAAAGGGTGGCAACTTTGTCACTTCCCTTTGGACTTTCAGCTCACAAGGTCATCAAGGTGGAAGCTTTTAAAGATCTTGCTTAGACTTTGGAAGCCTATCCATACAGAATTGTGTGCACGTGCCAGTAACAGACACCAGAAATAGTAATGGCTTAAATAAAAGAGAAGTCAGTTTTCTCTCACTGTTATGCACTGAATTGTGTCTGCCAGAATTCATAGGTTAAAGATCTTACCCTCAGTGTAACTGTACTTGGAGATAGGGCCTATAAGGAGATAATAAATGTTAAGTGAGGTCGTAAGGATGGAGGCATAATCTGATAGGATTGGTGTCCTTATAGAAGAGGAAGAGACACCAGAGATCACTCTCCCTTCGTCTGGGCACAGAGGAAAGGCCATCTGCCAGCCAGGAAGAGAGGCCTCACCAGAAACCAACCCTGATGACATCTTGATCTTGGACTTCCAGCCTCCAGCACTATGGGAAAAAAAATTTCTGCTCTTTAAGCCACTCAGTCTGTGGTGTTTTGTTATGACAGCCCAAGGAGACTAAAACACTCACATATGAGAAGTCTGGTGATATGCAGCCCAGGGCTGGTAGAGTAGCTCTGTGGATAGCAAGGACCCTAGTTATTTCCATCCCTCCATTTCACTAGCCTTAGTATAGGCTTTCATCTTCAAGGTTTTCTCATGGTCCAAGGTGGCTATTAGAGTTCTGGCTGTCGCATCCATATTCAGGCAGGAAGCAAGGAGAAGGGGAAAGGACAAAATCAGGCCCTATTAAGACACCTTCCCTGAAGTGGTACCCAGCAATGTCCATTTACAACTCATTGGCCAGAACCTAGTTACATAGTCACACCTAACCATAATAAAGGCTGGGAAATTAGTCTTTTAGCTGGACGCGTGGCTTCCCTGAATAAAATTTGAGGAGAAGGGATCTTGAGTAGATAACCAGTAGTCTGTACCCCAAGAAGCATAAGCACTTTGGGGAATGAGAAAGCTGGAAGTGACCTTCTTACCCAAAACAACAGTCCCACTCCTCAGAGCCTGTGACTCACTACCGGTACCCTGAGCAAGACGTAAGAGGAGATGGCTCTCGTTGTCTGCAGAATAGTCCACACTTCCTGCTTGGCTGGAGGGCCTTGCTCAGTTTGCTCTTAGCCACCCTCCCAGCCTTCTCTTCCCCTGTTCCCGGATACCTTGCCCCCAGCTGTATTCCCTGAATAGCCCTGCACTCACCTGCCCTCCAGTTCCCTCTACCTGGAACTATGCCGTATGCCCTTTGACAGCTTAATATCCTACCCATCCTTCCAGGCCTACCCAAACTCTTCCTCCTGGAAGCACCTGAGATGATATGGAATGCTCCTGATCCTATATTCCTATGCACTTTGCTTAAGTGTGTATTTTAATACTCATCAGGAACTGCTTGCAATTAAGACTTACTAGGATATTGTCTCTACTTTTGTGTATGTTTGAAAATTTCTGTAATAAAACCTATTAATATGTGCTTGCCTTTCTCCTCAAGGGCAGGGATGACATCATCTTGTACCTGCACTACCAGGATGTCACAAGTATTTATTTCAATCCCTGCTCTCCCATAGAGAAGAATTCCGAATAACTGCTGTAGAAGCCCCCTCTAAAGGAGCTGGAACTGAACTTCCCATTCCCTGAGTGTGGGCCCTGCTTAGCGACTTGCTTCCAAAGAACGGAGCATGGAAGTGGGGTGGGGAAGGGAGAAAAACTCTACAGTGAAGAAATTTGGCAGATGTGACCTTGGCCAGGTGGTCAAGGTTAACATCATCAGTGACAAGTCATGTTGATGTTATGTACCTTTGATATGATATGATGAGAAGGGCACTTCACCTCTGTGGTCTTCCTCCCCAAAACCTGTAATCCCAGTCTAACCATGAGTAAAACATCAGAAAAACTCATAGAGGCATCCTACAAAATACCTGACTAGTACTCCTCAAAATTATCAAGGTCATCAAAAACAAGGAGGGAGCCTGGGGGAGGGGTATTTAGGAACTGTACTACCTTTTCAACTTTTCCGTAAATCTAACACTATTCTAAAGTTAAAAGTTTATTAAAATAAATCCATGCTGTCCTGCTCACTGATTATCTGACTTGAGCAAGTCACTTCACCCCTCTGGGCTCCGTTCCTCAGCTGTACATGGGGGTGACAGGACCTGCACTGCAGGATTGAGAAAAGGCTTCAGTGAGACAGCGTGTGACAGCGCTTTGGAAACAGTGTTCCCACATGATTGCCTAGCGTGCAGATTCCCCTCCTGCCTCTGCGGTTCCCCACGCTGTGGCACTCCAGAGGTTTCCCCAGACTCGGCTGCTGTGGCCCAAGCACGGCCCGGCCCCCGCCCCGCTGGAGTTCCTTTACAGCTGGAATTCTGGGCAGGAAACTTCTCCCTCACCTCTCTTGACAGCTTGCTCTGAGGGACATAGATTGCATTTTTATTTTCATATGTCACTGGATTTTTTTCCCCTTGAATTTAGTTTTTCTCTTCAGGAATCAGCATATGACTCAAACTGCCAGTTCTAAATTTAGTATTGCCTGTGATATGGAGAATGCATTTAGTGCTGCCTGGGATATGTATTTGGAAATAATGGTTTTATTTATCCACATCCAGTAATTCTGCCTGCCTGCTGGGTTCTTTCAGGAAAGAGTTTGTCATCTCCTTTCCTCCTAATGATGAAATGTTGCCTGCTCAGGTCCCAGAGGCCCAGCCTGAGCCAGCTGCTGGTGACTTGAGTCTCTGATTAAACACTGTCATCCTCAGGATTCTGCAGTCATGGGTTCTCTCCAAGGCTTCTGTTTAGAGGGAGATTGGAGTCAGGTCTAGAAAGGGCATGTGGACTCTTTGGAGCCTGTAAGCTTATCTCTGGGCTCCCAGAGGATAAGATTTGCCCATTTTTCAGAGAGTTGCCCCTTCAGTACTGGAATACCAGTAGTCTCCCCTTATCCATGGGGATTAGTACTGAACCCTGTATATACCATGTTTTTTCCTAAATGTATGTACCTAGGATAAAGTTTTATTTACAAATTAGGCACAGTAAGAGATTCACAACAATAACTAATAAAATAGAACAACTATAACAATATACTATAATGAGAAAGTGATGTGAATATGTTCTCCCTCTGTCTCTCAAAATATTGTACTGTTCTCACCCTTCTTGTGATGATGTGAGATGATACAGTGCCTACGTGGTGAGATGAAGTGAGGGATGTGATGTAGGCATTGTGACGTCGTGTTAGGCCACCACTGACCTCTGACAACACGTCAGAAGGAGAATCGTCGAGCCGTTGACTATGTCAGTGGTTAGTTGCCAGGAGCAGACAATGTCTGCAGTTGACCGTGGGTAACTAAAACCACGGAAAGCAAAACCACAAATGAGGGGGGCTACTGTATATGGAGGGAGGAGGTAGTTCCCCATGTACGCAGCGTGTGCCCTGCACTTTGGGTGCTGAGGATATGGAAGTAAATCACATACAGCTCCCACCCTCTGAGAGCTACTCTTCCTTCCTTTATTCAAAAACATGTATTGAGCATCTACCATGTACCCAACACCATGCTAATCATTAGGGTTTTAATAGTGAACAAATCAGGCAAAGTTCCACTCCCCTGAAGCTCGCATTCTTGTACGTGTGGTTTCTATGGCCCTGACATAAGGCAGGAGATAAGGGTGACGTGAGCTAAGTTAGGGATACGGGCAGTGTGTGTTCGTTTCCTGGAGCTGAAGTAATAAAGCACAGCAGTCGGAGTGGGTTACAACAACAGAAGTGTGTTCTCTCACAGTTCCAGAGGCTGGAAGGCTGAGAACAAGGTGTCAGCAGGGCTCTTCTCCTGCCGGAGGCCCCAGTGGAGGACCCTTCCTTGCCTCTTCTGTCTTCTGGTGCCTTCAGTTGTGCCTTGGCTTGTGGCTACAAAACTCCCATCTCCACCTCCATCTTCACATGGCCTTCTTCTCTGTGTGTCTGTCTCCTTGTCTGTCTCTTAGGGCCCACCTGGATAATCCAGACTGATCTCATGTCACAATTCTTAACTGTTGTATCTGCAAAGGCTCTAGGGGAGAACGTGGTGTTTGCTTCTTCCAGCTTCTGGTGGCTTTTGACATTCTGTGACTTGTGGCCACATCACTCCAATCTCTGCCTCCATGGTCTCATTGCCTCTTCCTTTTCTCTCTGTGTGTCAAATGTCCCTCTGCCTTCTCTTAAAAGGATACTTATGATGGCACCTAGGGCCCATGCAGATAATCCAGGACAATTATCTTGTCTCAAAATCCTTAACTTAATCACATTTGTGCGTAAAGACTCTTTTTCCAAATAAGGTCACATTCACGGGTTCTGGGAGTTGAGGTGTGGCCATATCTTTTGGAGCTCCTACTGTTCAACCCACCACACAGTGCAAGATGGTAAGGCCTTTGTATAGTCACCCCATGAGGGAGGTTTTATTCTCATTTTCCAGATGAGGACACTAAGGCTCAGAGAAATTAAGTGATTTCCCCAAGGTCATTCAAAAAGGAAATAGAATCAGAGATGGAAACCTGGTATTGTCTGACGTTGAAGCCCATTCTTTTCCTCCCATGGCCTCTTAACCAACTAGAAGTTTGGAAGAATCTCTCCTTTGATTTAAAACACAAATGGCCATGGGAAGACCACACCTAGCTTTACCAGGCCTTAAGTCCTAGTGGGGACTGTTAGCTGAGAGCAGGCTGCTGTGGAGGTGGACAGGAGGGGTCAGGGTGGAGGGCTGGTAGGGAAGACTCGGGCTTAGAGCCCAGGGTCGAGCAGGGATGCCTACTAAGTAGGGGAAATAGCACTTTAAGGAGAAGTGGGCCGTGCTTGGCCATCGTAGAGTTTTGCCCAGCACCTTCTCTGGCTCTTGGCTGTGTGAGGGGCCTCTGTGCTTGCCTGCAGCTGGGGAGGTCTCTGGCCAGAGCCTCTCTGGGACAAATGGGGGGGCCTGAGAAGTGTAGGGAAGGGGTCTCTCGGTCTGTGTCATTCGTTCTCCCCACATTGCCTGAGCACTGCTGTGGGCAAGGCACCAGAATCTCAGAGATGGACACCTGTGCTCCTTGCCCTGGAGGCAGAGTGGCAGAGTAGAAGAAGACTGAGAACCAAATCCCGCTCCACCTGCTGTCGCCACGTAACCACAGACGAGGTCCTTTACCTTCCTAAGCTCTGTTTTCTTATCTGGAAAATACGGATTTTTTTAAGATTTACAGGAGATGAAAATGAAATGTGATTGACACAGCCCTGGAATATAATAGGGTCAGTGAATGTTACCTCCGTTTCATCAAAAAGTTCACTTTCTGGGCCAAATCAGTAGTTCCCAAACTGTAGATTCTGGCTCCTGGGAATCCAAAGCATTGTCCCCAAATGCCTATGTCACCTACATGCAGCATTGTTTCAAATATGTATAGATGGTATCATGTTGACTTAAATAGTTACATTTAAAAGCTTTACTGAATTCATGTGACCTTTCGTCATCAAATGGTGCTTTGATCAGTGTGTACAGAAGATCCTCAAATTCTCTGATTAAAACAGAGTCCTCATACTCAAATATGTTGGCAACCACTGGTATAGCGTGGGAGACAGGTATAAACTGACAAATCAGATCACAGGTGGGCAATGCTGTTACACAGCTGGGTTCAGTTTCTCCCAAAGCTTAGAGGAAAGCCGGACAAGCTGCCTGGAGAAATCGGGGAGGGAGGAGGTAACATGCAGGCTAGGCCTTCGAAGCTGAGTAGGGGTTGCCTCATTTGGAGAGTGGGCGTTGCAGGTATAGAGAACAGCTGGTTAAAAGGCACAGAGTCAGGTGGTGGGGACTTCAGTTTCGGGGTGGTGGTTAGGTGGAGGGGAAAGGCGGGAAAAGAAGATATAGGAGCTGAGTCAGGGCCAGGCCTGAAAGCCAGGGAAGTGTTTGAAGTAGAGGAGTAACACTGTTCAGTCAGCCCTTCAGAAAGGCCACTGCCTTTGTGGAGAATGGAACTCGGGAGACCTGTGGCAGGAGGGCTGTCGGCGGAAGTCGTGGGGCTCGCAGCAGAGCGGGAAAGCACGAGGTCTCAGGAGCGACACAGCCTGGGCTTAAATCCTGGCCCTGCTCCCTGCCAGCTGAGTGATCCAGTTACTTAGTCTCTCTGTTCCTCATTTCCTTTCTGTAAAATGGACATACTATATCTACAGCATGGAGCTGTTAGGAGGACTTAAGGCTAAGTGTGATAAGCCAGTCACAAAAGGACTAAAGCCATATGATTCCACTCATATGAGGTACTGAGAGTAATCAAGCTCGTAGAGACAAAGTAGAATAGTGCTTACCAGGGCCTGAGGACGGGGAGGGAGGGGAAGTTAATTGTTTAATGCAGACAGAGTTTCAGTTTTGCGAGATGAAAAGAGTTCTAGAGATGGATGGTGGTGATGGTTGCACAACAGTGTGAATGTACTTAATACCACTGAACTGTACACTGACAAAGGATTAAAATGAGGGGCCAGCCCAGTGGTGTAGTGGTTAAGTTTGCGCACTCTACTTCAGCAGCCTCGGGTTCATGGGTTCCAGTCCCAGGCATGAACCTATACACTGCTCATCAAGCCATGCTGTGGTGGCATCCCACATACAAAATAGAGGAAGATTGGCACAGATGTTAGTTCAGGGACAATCTTCCTCACCAAAAAAAAAGAAAAAGAAAAAAGGTTAAAATGGTAAACTTTGTCATGTATATTTTACCACAATTTAAAAAAAGAATAAGAAAAAAAGTACATTTCAAGTGCATAGTTTCCGTCATGTAGAAAGCACTTAGTGACTATTGTTAATATTGTTGTGCTGGGTAAGTGATGGTGAGGGCCTGAACTAGGGCAGTGAAAATGAGGATGGAGAGAGGAAACATCATCTGGATCTTTTAGGCAGAGCCCATCTGGCTAGGTGACCAGGAGCTAAGGGCTCAAGGCAGAACCACAACAGTTACTGGGACTCCACAGAGCCAGGCCACACATCTCCCTCAGAGCTGCTCCAAGGACCAAGTGATGACTTCTCAGACCCATGGGTTTCTGCGGTCTGTCCTGCAGGGGCAGAAGGCCAGAGCCGGCTGGTGCTGAGTCACCTACTGGGCCTGGTGCTGCCAACGGCCCATCTCTACCCATCTCTCAGACGACAGCAGCTGCTGCATCCCAGACACAGGTGGCTCTCGGCTCTGCAGAGGAACAGCCTCTGTCTCCCAGAATCAAGCTGCAGGAACCTTACATGATGGCCTCCTCCCTCTCCTGGGATCTGAAAGCCTGGAGAAGAACTACCCCAGAAACCTGAGGGAAGAGGTAGCGGGCCCTTCCCTTTGATCGCTCAGTCCAAGCACGGGATTTCCCTTCATACGGTTTGTGGAAACCTCACCGAAACCAGGACTTGGGGGTTAGGGTGGCCTCAGCCCTGCAGGAGAGGGCTAGGCTGACAGGGAAAGCCCTGAGGGGCCCCCCTGCTGGAACTGGGGAGCCTGATGTGCCTTTCTAGAGAGGCAGTTTGGTGTAGTGATGAAGTTTCCAGGCTCAAGCCAGACAGTTTGGGTTCACAGCTCAGCCATGCCACTACCTAGTTACATGACAGTGGACAAGTGTGAACCTCTCTGAGTTTCAGTTTCCTTATCTGTAAAGTGGAGATGCCTCGCTCCTGGGATCCATATGGAGCCTGGCACAGTACAGGTGCTTAGTAAACATGTTTGCTTTCTCTGCTATAAAATTTCATACTTCTTTTTTTTCTCATAACCACCCTGGAAGGAAGAATTTGTTTGTTTGCTTTTTGATTTACAGGTAGAGAAATTGAAACTCTTGGGGATTGAGACACTTGCCTCAATCCCACAGGAAGTGGTGTAGTAGCTCAGAGTCCATCTAGGCCGTGGCCCTTCCCCTAGACTCACTGCTTCCTGTGTCTCACTCAGTCCTGGATGCAAGTAGGTTCACGCGTGAGGTCACTTTGGAACAGCACCTGGGCAGAGTGGACACCAGAAAGCCCTAGCCACATAGTGTCCATCCACTCTAACAGAAGAGGGTGCCCATGGTCACCTGAGGCCAGCTCTCCTAGGCCTTCTGTCTGTCTAGGGGAGAGAGGGGATTATATATATAATTATCATAAGTAAAGTGCCTTGGAATCCTTGCTTGTTCAAAGTCACCTGCTGGAAGAGCCTTCCTGATGCCAGTGACATCCATTCCTGGTTCTGTGGCCTTTCACCCTGAGGACAGATGAGGTCAGCTGGCCCCCGTGAATTCAGCCTGGAGTGGCTGCAACACACTCCCTAGCAGGGAGAGTTTGAGAAAGGCTGCAGCTTGGGCTGGATACTTGATTTGCCTCTTGTTAGCTGTGAGATCCTAGCTGAGGGCTCAACCCTCAGTTTCCTCAACTGTAAAACAGCATTAATAAAACTAACCTGGCAGAGTCATTGTTTGGGTTAAATGCTATGGAGCCAGGCTCCGTGTATTTGAACCCCAGCTCTGCCACTTACTAGCTGTGTAATATTGGGCAAGAAATTTAATCTCTCTGTGCTTTGGTTTTCTTGTCTGTAAAATGAGTATAATGAAAGGCCCTAACTCTAGGAGTTGTGGTGAAGGTTTATTAATGAGTTGAAACACGTGAAGTGCCTAGAGCCCCGCTTGGGACATTGAATGCTCTCAGTAAATGGTAGTTCTCAGTGTTGTGGTCACTAGCGTTTGCCTCTCCCTGGAGCACTGTGTAAACATCCAGGTGACTCTTTTTTTTTTTTTGGCACAATAACACCAGCAACAGAGGAGAGGAGGACTCCCTGGTCTCTCAGTAGACACAGGAGATAGTGTGTCTGTCCCGACAGGCTTCCTGGGGGAAGTAGTACTTTTCCTGGTCCTTGAAAGACTCTTTGGTCTGTAACGGGTAAGGCTGCTTCCCTACTGAGGGGTGAAATTTCCTCTGAAAGGAGATGTCATTGGCCTGTCACCTCATTCTTACCTGAGGAGGAAGCATGACCCCCAGACCAGAGCCCAGAAATGGAGAGATTGGCTGAGGCAAGAGGCAGAGTTGATTCCGGGACTCTTGACTTGGGTCCTGAGTGGGACAAGGCTCTGTAGGACAGATTTCCCAACCGGGGATCCAGACAGTGACCCCCCAGCACTAGGGGTGGCTGGCCTGGCCTGTGCTAGCAGGAGCCAGCCTTTGACTGCACATTCACCCAGTTTGCAAACATTATCATCTTTCATATGAGTGTTATCGTGGTGGGAAGGATGCTCCCGGAGGCCTTGCTTTTGAGGCAATAAGCAAGATAGCGACCACAAGGAAACTGCTGGAAGTTGAAATAACAGGAGCTGAGCAAGGGCTGCTGCAGAGGTGTGTCCAAGCCCTTTGGAGAGGGAGGAGCCGTTGGGGCCAGAACCCCCATCATGGCAGCCCTGCCACCTGGAGATGTGTTGGGATTGCTGGGACGTTTCCTTTTCAGTGCCCCTAGCATTCAGTAAACTCCATCCCGCAAATCCCACCCCGTCTCAGCTAGGCTAATGGGAACCCAGAAAGAGGATGCATCCATCCTTGGGCTGAGGTGTTCAGGGGAAGAATGCTCCCCCCACCCCAGCAGACATGGTGGTGGTGAGAGACCTTGGGGAGCAGTGGGGGAGGGTAGCCTGCAGAGGCAGTGACGGCTGCTTGCCCAGGCACCCCCCAGAGAGAGCAGCCCCTTCAGGGCTCATGGTTTGAGCAGAGAGTACGGTCTTCCCACTCCCAGGCGGAAGCCAAATGGAAACAGTCTCAGCCTGGATTTGCTTCTGGAGGAAGGCCATTCGGGGACTAACCAAACCTTGTCTTCCTCTGACACTCAGAGCTTCTGTTTAAAAGTGATGAGACCCTGAAGTATTTATGCAGACCCAAATGCTACGTCCAGATCCAGATCCCAGGGAAGAACAGAGATCTAAAGACGGAGTTCTGCAAAAAAAGATCGTCCTCTTGAATGAGCAAACCAGTTCGTACCCCTAGTTCCTGTTGGCATTGGCAGCATCCCTATGGAGAAGGAGAACTCAGAAGGATTGGCAACACTGTTTGCTTTGGCAGGGGATTAGTCCCAGCGTTCTTAGAAATTCTACTTCCTTGTGCCCTGTGAAACTGACAAAGCGTGAGCTTTGGAGTCTGCCTTGCCAAGTGACTGACTCTCCGAGCCTTGGTTTCCTCTTTGTAAACAAACATCTGAATAGCAAAACCTACCTCTCAGGGTCATTTGGAGGATTGAGTGAGATAAGTTAGATTAAAACACTCAACCCTTATTAGGTGGGGTTCTCCAAAGAACAGAGCCACTAGTGTCTCTGTCTCTCATTCTCTATCTAGAGAGATTTCATTTAAAAAATGTCTCATATGGTTATGGGGGCTGGCAAGTCTGTAATCCCTGGGGCAAGCCAGCAGGCTGGAGATTTGGGTAAAAGTTGATGTTGTAGTCCTGAATCCAAAGACAGGAAACTCAGGCAGGGTTTCTATGTTGCAGCCTTGAGGCAGAATTCCTTCTTCTTCAGGAAACCTCAGTCTTTGCTCTTAAGGCCTTCAGCTGATTGGATGAGGCCCACCACAATTGATTGTAAATGTTAATCACATCTAAAAAAAAATACCTTTACAGCAACATCTAGACTAGTGTTTGACCAAACAAGCAGTGACCATAGGCTAGCCAAGGTGACACAAAATGAACCATCACACCGTGAAAGGGTTAGGGTTCTCGACAAACACGTTTCCTTCCCTCTCCTTCTCCTTCCCTCTGTTTCAAAGTCATTGTTGACATCTTCAATGAAGAGACTTCACTCAGTGACATCTCTGGCATGTGGGCCTAGGAGCTGTTAGAATCTGAGCAGTGGGGCCTGTGTGCCCCTGCTGTCTCTCTGAGATCTGTTTCTGTTGACTTACATACCAGGGAATCAGCGTCCCTCCTTCCTGAGTCAAACCCTGGAGTAGTCTTAGTGGTTTTCTATTGAAGTCTGCACTCCAAGCCACACCAGTCTTCCTGTGTATCCTGTCCAGTGTGTTCCTGATCTGCTGCTCTAATATTTGCAGTATTGCATTTATTATTTTTGTTTCTGAGCTTAGGTCAGAAGACCTGGGCTCTGCCACAGCAAGACTGTTTTACCCACCAGGATGACCTTTCTGGCACAGGTTAGTTAGCAGTAACTGAGAGGCTAGAAGCAAAGTCTTTTTTTTTTTTTTTTTTAGATTTTATTTTTCTCCTTTTTCTCCCCAAAGCCCCCCGGTACATAGTTGTATATTTTGTTGTGGGTCCTTCTAGTTGTGGCATGTGGGACGCTGCCTCAGCGTGGTCTGATGAGCAGTGCCATGTCCGCGCCCAGGATCCGAACCAACGAAACACTGGGCCGCCTGCAGCGGAGCGCGCTAACTTAACCACTCGGCCACGGGGCCAGCCCCTGAGAGGCTAGAAGCAAAGTCTTGGTGGGGGAGTAAGAGTTAATGCCCTGCGGAGAATGTTTCAGGTGGCATTCTGCCTGGAAGCAGAGAGCTGGACTCAATTCTGTTTCAGAGATTTATACTCCACAGGTGATCAGAATGCTTCTCCTTTTAATGGAATGTGGAATTGCTTTGCCAAAGTTGAAGAATGCTAGTTGGGATCTCTAAGGGAGCATAAGGTTCGGAAGAGAGCTCTGAACCAGGAATTAGGAGGCCTGGACCCTGCTTTCCCACTACCTCCCCGTGTGATCATGGGCAAGTCACTTCATGAGTTTAGGCCTCAGCTACCTCTTTCATAAGATCCTGGGAACCATGCACCACCTTATCTTTGCACGGTACCACCTTACAGCATTCAGAGCATCTTCCTGATTCAGCATCTCTGTTCCTCACACCAGCCGCATGAGGTAGGCAGGATAAGGTGTGGAAATGGATTGTTCCTATTTTGCAGACAAGGTTCAAACAGATTCAATGAGTTGCTCAAATTCACAGAGACGGGAGGAGGTAATGCTGGAATTGAACCCGGGATCCTTAGTCCAGCTCGTCTCGGGTGCTGTTTTGAATGCGGTGACATCTGTGAGACGGTGAGGGAGCACACACAGTGGAGTTGGCAGGAAGCCAGTGGGAAGGACAGCAGCTTCAGATGGGCAACACTGCCTTCATGCTCCCAGGGCCACCCGAGGCGTTGAGGGCAGTGATAGTCTGAGTGGACTCCCACAAACTGAAGGAGGTTTCTCTCTAGCTATCAAATTAAAATGTTTTCTCATGCTATTGATTCATTCAGAAAACATTTATTGAGGCTTTATCACAGACCAGGTTCTCTACTGGGGGGCAGGATAAGTAAGCAGAAGTATAATGCAAAGTAGACCGTCTGTCTACTTCTGCAAGCAGAAGTATAATGAAAAGTTTCATATTTGAATTGTAAACAGAGGGCTTTAGATTTACAGTGGAAGGTGTGTGCGATTGAGTCATCCTGGGGAGATGAAGGCAAATACAGCTGAGCCCTGAAGGAGGAAGCGGGGACCATCAGGAGAAGGAAAGAGGTCTCTGCCTGCTCTTCCTTCTCGGACCCCTGCAGCAGTCACTGCTGCTCTGGGGTGACACGAAGCCAGCTGCCACAGCCTGTTTGCTGTGAGACCTGGCCAGCGCCAACCCCAGTGGAGCCTCTGTCCTGCTTGTCAGATTTGATGCAGTGCCCTGAAGCACATACTACACAGCCAGAGAGACTCTGCCGGGCCGCTCCCGGAAGGGTGACGAGGAGAGGGGAGGCACGCAGGCCTCGGCAGGGAGGTGGGCAGGTTCGAAGGAGGTACCTCTTCTAGTGATTGTGCCGACCCTTCTGAAGGGCTGAGAGGCGGGAGCTGTTGCTTTGCATGCGTTATTTCAGACTGAGAGCGGTTTGTGTCTTTATTTTAAAACTAGCTTCCCAGTCTCCTGTGCAGTTTTCTGTCAGCTCGTTGCCATGGAGAAGTCGGTTGGGGCTGGAAGCTCTGTCCTTCTCTGTGTCAGCATTTCTGGACTCACCAGCTGCCTCCTGCCCCTTCTACAGATGGAGGGGGTGCAGGACCCCACTTGCTGGGCAGACCCTTTTTCTGCAAGGGCTGGAGCTGCATCTCGCTTCCCTTAGGATGGGAGTCCGTTTCTCTCTGCATTCACTCGGCAGCTCTCTCGATGTGCCTCTCTGTGCCAAGCATTGTGCTCTGCAAATACAAAGATAACTGCGGCTGGGGCACACAAATCTTTAGGCAGGACCCTGCCAGTACGTTCTAGCACACCATGCCCTTCTTCTACCGTTCCTCAACTACATTCTTACTTCAGAATTCAAAGCATGGAGTTTGTTTCTCCTCCAGCCTTTATAACTGCTCATTTAGAATCTCCCTGGAAGTTACTTCTGCATTCCTGGATCGCATTTCCACTCTGTGTCTCCAGCGCCCAGCACTTGACCTGGAGCAAAAGGGGGGCCCGCCCAGGAAGTGTGTGTTTAATGGAGTCCTTTCTCAGACTTGTCAGGATGTCCGTCTGTCCTATCTTCCTTCCTCTGTTCTGAGCCTGGAGGCAGCATGGGCCAGTGGAGAACCAGGTAAATCTATGCTTGAGTTTGGCTCTACCTTTTCCTAGTTGCATGATCTCAAGCAAATGGCTTCTTCACCTGGAGCCTTAGTCAAACCCAATACTTTTCTTTAAACCTGAATCACAAATCTGTCAGTAATTGAGTTTTGACGTTTTAAAAAACAACATAGAAACTACTGGTGGCCATTTAACCCCACCAGGTGCTGTCCTGCTACACCCATGTGGGACCCAGTTGAGAAGTTACCCTGCAGGGAGCCCCGGGCTGGGATCAAGAGACCCAGAGCTGTGTCCTGGCTATAACCCGACGGTATTGCATGACCTGATCAAGTCTCTTTGCTTACCATGACCTCAGTCTCCCTATTTGAATAATTTTGGAATTGGATTGGGTGGTCTTGAAGAATTCTTTTCACTCTAAAAATCTGAAGATGCAACTTTTAAAAGAAGAATCTTCCCTCAGCTTCTGGTCCCACCATCACAAATGCCCCTAGGCTGGAGGCTGACCTCAGGATGACCCCTCTGCTGGCCTCTCGAAGCTGCTCTCCCAGAAAGCTCTGGACTAGCACACTGGCATCTCTTGGTGGCAGAAATCTCTTTTGGATGCAAAAGTCCTTTGACTCCATCGTTCTGTTCCCACCCTGAATCCAGTGGCTGGACTTGGCTTGCATCCCAGAACAGTGGAGAATTGCTGGAAGGAGTTCGTTCGTTCTTCACCTGTGTCTTGCTTTTCCTCAGGGCCTGTGGCCTTCCCGAGCCTTTAGCTACCGAGGATTCTGTTTCCTGAGCTACCTGCAATCCAGGGCTCTGTGCCAGGCACTGAGGAGGATACAGAGAGAGAGGTCATTCTCCTCACAGCCAGTCTCACAGTCTATGACAGGGACAGCGAGACAAAGCAGAGCTGTGCAGCTCATGGGAGGCTTGTCCTGGGAATCTGCAAACTTGGATTCTAGCCACGGCCCTTCTGTCTTGTGCAGGTTCTTCCCTTCTCTAAGCCCCAGTGTTGCCTTATGTAGAGTTGAGAGAGTTGCCCCAGTGATCGCAGAGTCCCCTTCCTGCTCTGAAACCTCCATTCTGAGTGCTGTAGCTCAGTGAAGGAGTGATGATTGTAGACTTCCTAGAGAAAGGAGGACTTGAGCTGAGCCTTGAAGGCTAGACTGGAATTTGGACTGGCCCAGGAGAAATGGATGATGGCCTTCCTGACTAGGGGAGGAGGGTGCATGAGCACAGGCAGACCATAGAGCACAGGTGAGGGTGGAGCAGGTGGGAGCCCTCCTGACCAGGGCAGAGGATTCGTGTGGTCATGAGGAGGGGGAGCAATCTCTGAGGAGGCAACTCTTGCCTTCCATCTGTGGGCACTTGTCCAGGGCTTGGGGTATCAGTGGTGCCTGCTAGGCAGGGAAGCAAACAAGGCAGGGTAAAACCAGGGCCCCCTTCTATCTGGGAGTCCCAGTCTGAAGGCTCAAGGGTCAAAAGTGGGAGAGGCCACCCTCTCCAGGCCCTTGCCTTCTCATCCCAGCCAGCGGGTCCCTGGTGAGTAGGATCAGGGCCGAGTGTGAAAGAGTAAGTTTTCCTGAGATAGCTGCCCTTCTATCATCGACTATTCCTCCCCAAATGTTTTCCTGAACTCAGAGTGACAAGAGGGATATTTTGACTGTGTCCTTGGGATTGGCTTCTAGATTCATCTCCCAGGCCTGTGAATCAAAGAGTCACGCATCCTAGACCTAAATGCAACCTTCATCCTCCAGTCCTCTGGCTGAGGCTGACTCCTCTCTGCCCTCTGTACCCACAGCTTTGCAGATGCCCAGTCCTCTTGGTCCTGCCTCCTTGCTTTCTCTCCAGCCATCTCTTTTCTGCATCCCACTGCCACTGAGACAGCGCAGGCTCCACTCATCCTCCTTCTCCTGGACTTGGCCTCTGCCTCCAAACATCTTCCTGTGGTCCCTCCTCCACGTTCCGTCTGAAGTGTTTAGAAAGTGCCTGGCAGAGTCTAAGTGCTCCCTGAGTGTTACCTGTCATGATGACACCAACAGTGATGATAACTGTTATTATCCAGATTTGCTTCTGAAGCACAGCTCTGATTCTGCTGCTCCCTTGCCCAAAAGCCTTAGTGGCTTCCAATTGGCTGCTGAATAAAGTCCAAAATCTTTAGTCATTTTGAGGATTATATTTCCTGAGCCATCTGCAATGATACGCCCCCTACCTAGCATCTCGAGTTTATTTCCTTCTACTAGTTTTTGCACTTCCTCTTCTTCCACCAAACTGAACTCCCACCATTAGCTCTACAAGCCCCATCCACCTCCCCTGCTTGGCCTTTGTCCCCACCATTCCCCCTACTTGGAATGCCCTTCCTCCAGCTCCCTTAACTGTTCTTTTTCCACTGGGAAGTCTCTGCTGACCACCTAGGTTATGTATTCCTTGATGCAGGTGCCATGAATGATTCATTCTGTATCCCTGATAGCATCTACCAAGTAAAACTCAATAAATGTTTTATGAGTGACTGGAAAGACCTGGTTCAGCCCCCTCTTTTAAAGCAAGCTAGAGTTTGAATTAGGGAAGCTCAGTCATCAAGGCCTATCCAGCCAGGCCTCACTAAGTATGAATTTCCTTGACAGGATCTGGAAGTTCCTCAGTGTCCATGGGCACATGTTCAATCAGCCAGCTCCACCTGGTCGTGACCCCTGGACGCTACACACAAGCAAAATGGCAGGAGAAGATAGAAACCCAGGGTAACCATATTAACTAAGGAGTTGGCTCCTGTTGGTCAGGATAGGGATCAACCACCCAAGTTATAGGGATCTGTGTGATCCTGTGACTATCAATATTCTGGAAGGTCCTTCTTGGGTCCTCCAGCAGGAGGATAAGAGGTCTTCAGGTAGTTATCATGGGACCTTCAAATTCCAAGGGGCTCCAGCCAGACAGCAATTTGGGGGACAGATAAAAGTCTCAGGCCCTTAGGTGGTAGAATGGCAGGAGAGTCTAGGCAGAGTGTCAGGGTCCTGCCCAGCCACCTGGAGTTTGACTCAGGCCTCCAGCCACAGGAGTCCCTAGTTTAGGGCTCACTAGTCATATGGCTGGGCGTGTCCAGTGGGCGTCAGCCACGAGGTTGTCAGAGGGGGCTGAGCTCCCTCTCTGGTCAGGATGACTTGGAAATAGGCATGACCTCAGTTTGGAAACACCTTCTTGTCTTCAGTTCCCTTGGGTAGGCAGGACCAGGGGAGGTAAAAGCTGATAGGTAGCCAGGCCCAGAGGTGAGTCCTGCCTCCGCTCCTGGTTCAGTCTGGCTCACCAGACCCTTGCCTCCATTTCAAACTCAAGCCGTGATCAAGCCACCCTCTGGGCCACCATTTGGAAAAGCCAGTCTCAGGCTGACACTGACTGCTTGTAAATGGCGTGGAATTAGGCTAATCAGTGGCTCTTAATTCCCAAACAAATGCGGGTGCTGTGCTAATTGCCAAGGTCCACGGCGGCAGATCCCTGGTTGGCAGCATCGAACAAGAGAAGTGGTAATTTGGGGGCTGGAGTGGGGGAGGGCCTGCTTTCCTGGCTGAGCCAGTTAAAAACCATATTACCCCCTGAGTGAGCCACAGTGCAGAGAGCCAGGACCAGGCCTCCTTCTCAGCCAAGGGGCTGGGTGAGAGGCCCACAAGTGTGTTTGCAGGAGCTAAACCTCAGCACCAGTGGAGCAGTTTCTTGTCCATTAATGGATTTTTTTTGGTTCATCAAGGAAGATTCCACCAGCACCCTGGCATGGCACTGCAGACAGAGCATCTCAAACTTTGGTCTGCCGTTACCATGGCAACATGGCATTTCCAGACTCTCCAGGCAACCTTACTGGCATCTGCTGCTGTGAAAGATTCAGGTGGAGAAGGGCCACTGCTCTTTCTCCATTAGAGACAGAGAAAATTGTGAAGACAGGGAGCCATGCACCAAACACCAGGATCTTAAAGGAAAATGCTGTTCCATTAATGTAGGGGCTTCTCGATGAAATGGTTTTTAGGTAGCTGTTAAAGCTGTTCTGTCTGTCATAGTCTGTTGGGGAGAGCTGCAGGATCAGAAGAGACCTCCTGGAGGAAGAAAGTGAGGGGAGATGGGGAAAAATAGGGGAGACAGTATGAACAAAGGCTCAGCCGGGGAGGCAGATGGATGGACAATGGGGTTTGGTGGGAGAAGAGACATTGGTGGAGATGGGCAGGTGTTAGCCATGCCTGTCTGAAACGTGCTGGTTTGAGCCATGTGTGGCAAAAGCCTGACCTTGGCCTCATTCCACCTGGATTATGTCCTGTCTCTTCCCCTCCTGGGCTCTGGGACCTGATCTCCACACCTCACACCTCGCTCCAGGTGGGCATTTCTTGCTTTCCGTTTTGGGTCACGTGTGTTTCAGGATCTCTTGTACCCACTAGAATTGCTAAACCTCTACATTTATAGGGGAACTGAGACCCAGAGAGGAAGATACTTGCCTAAGATCACCAGCGATAGGGAGGCCATGGAACATAGGGGTTAAGAATTTAGGATCTGGAGACAGACTGACTTTGGTTAGAGTCCTGGCTCCACTGTTTAGCTGTCAGGTGAGTGTGAGCCTCAGCTTCTTCAGGGGTAAGAGAAGGATCCTGAACATTCCTACCCTGTTGGGATATCGTGGCTGTGAAATGAGATATGGAAGTAGTACAGCAGCATTCCTGGTGTGTAGTTAAGAGCTCAGGAAATGGGGTTATTGAGATTGGGAATTCCTTAAAAATGGGGACTATCTTATTCATGTTTGCTCATTCCTCCTTCTGCTTCCTACACATGAGACACCCAAATACTACTTTATCTGGAGTTGATATTAAAAGGATGTTTGTTAATGGGATGAATGCATGAATGCTCAGAATAAAGAACTGCCCGCATCGATGGGCTCTGCACTCCTGTCAAGTGTTTTCAGCTTTGGTGCCTTTTGGTCTCCATAGGCTGGATCCAGGCCAGGCCAAGAGTCTGTCTTGTGTAGCTCAGCCCACACAGTAAAGTGACTTGCCCATTCAGGTCCCATACCCAGCTGCCCTGTGGCCCAGGACTTATACTTCCTAGGGCTGTGGGTTTCTTGAAGGACAGATGGAGTAGATTCCTCCCAACCTTCAGGCACAATATACAATATAAATGGAACTAATATATAGCTTTGTAGTATACAAAAAGTTTCCCTTCACTCTCACATGAGCCTCACTGTAGCACTGAAATTGTCCGGAGTAATATCCCCACACCGGGGATGAAGACACCGAGACTCAGTGCTAAGGTGTCGCTGGTCCAAAAGTGCACAGCAGGAAGAGCTGGAGCAGGGGCATGGCCCCATCTTCTGACTCCAACTCTAGTGGTCTTTCCACCAAATGAAGGCTCTTTGGGTCTGTAGTTTTTCATAGGATGTGATTCCAGTGAGGTAAGGAGCTCTGGGCTTGGAGTCAAAATGCCTTGATTTGGATCATGTCCCCGTCACTTACAAGGGCACAGCTCTTGAGCAAGCCACCTCTCTTCTAGAGATGCTCGTTTCCTGATCTTCCTGCTTGGATTTGTAGTGGGGCTCAAGGTGCTTTGGAAGGTCTGAAACTCCAGGTGAATCACTGGGGAGAGGAATGTTGTTTTCAGCAAACAGCGTCTCCGGGAGCCACCTTGAGCTCAACAAGGCTGCAGCCCCAATAGGTGCAGATGTGCTATGGAATAACTGGTATGGAATGCCTGGGTATGGTGGAAAGTGCTCTCCATTATCCTGAAACGTTAACCATCAGAGCCGGAAGGCCCTTGGAGATCAGTAAAGCTGGAGCCTTCAGTTTATGTGTGCAGAGACAGAGGCCTTGGGAGAGGCAGTGACTCACCCAGGACCACATGCTGAGTTAGTGGCAGAGCCGCCCGGTTCCTCCTCTAGGGCCCAGCAAAGCCTGGCATAGGCCCTTGCTCCAGGTGCCTCGTCTGAATGCATTTTAAAGCATCAGATAAAGAAATGACTGTTTGAAAGAACTTTGTATATTAGACAATATTTACAACAGTGGTATTTTTTTAAACATTTTTTATTATGAAAGTAATATGTGATCATGAAAAAAATTTGGATAATAGAGAAATGTTCTGTTTAGAAGATAACATACTGGGTACCATTCCTAAACGACAGAAATACCCCTGTAGGCAGGTTGCTATCTTTTAGATGGAGGCTTTTAGACCAGTGGTTCCCCAGACCCTGTACACCTTCTGGAAGTTTAGCTACAAAGAGAAGAGAGTAACTTCATAGAGGCCTTCAGGACTTAACTTAGTTCCACAGACTTCAGATGGTTAGATCTGCTACTAATAAGAGTAGTAATAATAGTTGTTGGCATTTGTAGAGTCCCTTCCAGGTAACAAACCACTTCTTCATAGGCGTTCTCATTGATTATTTGTTCATTACAAGAATCCTGTAAGGTAGAAAAAACAAGACTTATTTTCCCATTCTGCAAATGGGAAATCTGAGTCCCAGAGAGATTAAGTAACTTGCTCAAGATTACACATCTAGTAAGTAGTAGACTTCAAATGAATACTTGGCATAAAGAAAGCAGAGAGTACCTAATAAATGTCTGTGAGTGAATGAATGAATACTTGACTCCCTTTCTTGGGAAGGCACTGGACATCATCTGGTGCAGTGGTTTTCAGAGCATGCTCTGGCAAGCCCTTTTATTCCATGGAGCCAGTTGGGGGTAGTGGGCAGCTGAGTGGATGAGGCTCTCAGCCCCTCACCCCTACTCCAATCAGAGGAGCTTCAGGTGTGGCCTGTTTCATGCACTGGGAGAGTGGAAACAATTTAGCTAGTTTGATTCCTAGATCAGTGGGTCTCAAACTCTCATGTGCATCAGAACCTCCACGGGACATCCCAATGGTTGGTCTGCGGTGGGCCCCAGAATTCTGATTGTTAACAAGTGCAGATGGTCATCAGGCCACAGTTTGAGAATCAGGGGCCTGATTCTTGGACTTGGGGAAGGTAAGACCCAGGGAGAAGCAGGGAGTTACCCTCAGTCATACAGCTCCATGGGAAGGAGCATAGGCCCCACTAGGAGTCTAATCCTTGGGTACCTCGTCCCTTCCCTCTGTACCACAACTGCAGCTGAGCCAGAAAACAAATGACACAGCAGAGAATAGCAGAACGGTTTCCATAGCAATGCTTAGTGGTTTGTGCCTGTCGGGATACCTCAGACAAACACTAATCTGAACCCTCATCTAGAACTTGTGTGAAGTGTTACCCACTTGTTCCATGCAAAAGGTCTTGGGGGATGGGAGGAAGGAAGAGGCATGGCATGTTTTTTTCATGTGCCCCTGTACTAGAGATTGTTCCAAATTTACTAATAGCTGGCAGCAAGATAGACCAGACCAAGGAGAGCTAGGAGTGGATCCTGGGCAGGAGACATGGGGCCCTCACAGCGGCAAATGGAGAGATGGGGGAGGGAACAAGTATCAACTGAGTGTGTTTCATGTGATGGACTCTGTGCAGGGCACTTTATGTATTCATTCAAAAATAAAAGGAAAGGAAAAATGATTGTCCTTTTTTACAGATGAAGAAACCAAAGCTCAGACATACACAGTAGGTGACAGAGGCAACATGAGATCCAAGCTTGTCTGGCTCTATAGCGCTGAGCAGCAACAACTGTTTCCAAATTCTCTGGCCACCTGAGTGAGGACTTGAGCTATGCTGCCCAGCTGGCTCCTCCTGTCTCGGGAAGGGGAGGGTCGGCCTACAGGCAGTGGGGTGAGTGCTCGTTCAAAGAGCTGGGACAGACGCGGCCAGGCCAGGCTTGGTCCTGGAGCTGGAGGTGGAGTCTATCCAGTCTTTAGCTGTAAGCTCTCCTTTCCCCACAACTGAGGCTGCAGATGCCTTCAGCAGGGCTGCCGCGACTGCCCCCAACACACACACCCACGGCAGTTCCTTTGGACTGGGACCCCTGTGGACAGCTTCCCCAGCTCTCTGACTTGGCTTCCCCTCAAGGGAATGAGTGCCTCCTGGGACAGGTGACACCTATTCATTCCTAAAACAAATGCTGATTGAGTACCTTTTATGTACCCATAACTGTGCTAAGTGCTGCGGATACGGCAGTTGAACAAGGTGAAATTTTTCCTCTCATGGAGTTGTTCATTCTAGTGTAGAGACAGACAAATACATATATGGTGGAGTGTTACATGCTAGGAAGGAAAATAAAGCAGTGTGAGGGATAGAGGGATGGGGTTGAGTGGTCGGGGAAGGCACTCTGAGAAGGTGACATTTGAACTAAGACCCAAAAGAAACGGAGGGCAGGAGCCATGTGGATATCTGGAGAGGAGTGTTCCAGGCAGAAGGAATGGCCAGTACGAAAGCCAAAGCCAGAAGCATGGCTGGCCCTCTGGAGGAACAGCAAGGAGGCCGGTGTGGCTGGAGAGGAGTGAGTGAGGGGGAGAGCAGCAGTGGGCGTCAGAGAGGTAGCTGGGGACCAGATGGTGTGGAAGCTGACAGCCCAGGTCTGGACTTTGGAATTCCTTCTGAGTTAGGGTGCCGTCGGAGGATTTGCACTCTGGCACACATGTCCCTGGCTTCAGTCTTTAGAACCTCCAGCTCCTTCGTCTGGGAGGGGAATCTGTCACTTGGGAGTAGTCCGAGCTACTGTCCCCAGGAGACTGAGTAGTCTGAGCTGGGCACACGAGCAGTCACACAGGCAGGGAGCCAGAGGGGTCTCGCCAGGCCTCCCTTGCTGCAGTTGTGAGTTCGTCTCAGGGCCAGGGCTAAAGGGCCTCTCGGAGCTGCCTACCCCACAGGCCCTCATTTCTGGGTGGCCTCACACTCCTGGGGATTCGAAGTCTGGCAGCAGGGCTGCAGCATTTCCCGTGCCCACGCTGCATCCTCTGGGAACGCCTCTTCTCCCACTGACACCTGCCCCAGGAGAGCCCTGAGCCTGTGTCCCCAGCCCAGCAGCCCTGCGCTCACCAGGCCAAGGGGAGGATGTGGCTTCCACAGGCCCGCGGGAGAACTTAGACTGGGGGGTTCTAGTTACCCAAAATAGTAACTTTGCTTTCAAACAGTATGCATTTTTCATGAACTAGGGCCATTCATAAAGGAGATATATATTTATTAGCCCATGTAGTATGCATACATCCCAGTCATGTACTTCATTCAAGGAAAACAAAAACAAGCTGGAATTCAGAGTGATAAAGGCATCAAGTTAGGCCCCATGGAATCCTAAGTGCCCATTACCACTTGAGCCGCCCACTGCTCACCTGGTAGCTCCTGCTGTTTGTCATTCCCACGGTTCCCAGTTTCCACTCAGGTTCATAACCTCTTAGGCTCACCAGAGGTCTCTATTTGGGAATATATTCATTCCTTCATGTCTAATGGGCACTTCCATCTTAAAATGTCCAAAACACAACTCTTGACTTTCTCCCCAGCCTATCCCTCCCCTGAGGCTTCCTCAGCTTAATAAATAGCACTTCTCTCCACCCATCGTGCAAGGAATCTGTCCTGATCCCTCCCTTCACTCACTGCCTGTGCACCACCCATCAGCAGGTCCTGCACACCCTACTTCCAAAATAGATTGTAAATCCTTCTGTTTCTCTCTGTCCCCACTGCTCCGGCCCACTCGGCCCACTCGGAGCCACTGTCCTGCCCTGCCCTGCCCTGCCCACTTCTCTGCAATGCAGAAGCCTCCTGAATCATCTCCCTTGCCTTGCCCATCAGAGAGCAGCCTTTTCAAATGTAAGTCAGATCTTATCACTCCCTGCTTCAAACCCTCCAGTGGCTTCTCAGCACACTCAGACTAACTCCTACGGCCTCACCAGGCCCCCCAAGGACTGCCTCCCCCCGTACCGCCTCCCACTCAGCTGGCCCCAGACACTGTGGGCATCCTTGCTGTTCCTGGAACTGGCAGACTCCTTCCCACGTGGGGCCTTTGTATTCATCGTTTCCTCTGCCTGGAAATCTCTTCCTCCAGGTGTTTTTGTGGCCAGCTCCCCATCATTCAGGTCACAGCACGGAGGCCTTGTTGGAGAGGACTTCTTGACCACCCATCCTTCTAACAATGTCACTTAGTCTGTTTTCTTTATAGCTCTTATCACTGGCCGCATCACGATGACCTGTGTGTCTACTTGCTTGTTGTTCCCCCGTTAGAATGTAAGCCCCTGGAGGACAGGAGCCTGTGTCTTGTTCACTCTGTACCCCTCCCACTAGAGCTGTGCTTAAAGCTCACGGGCAGTTTATAACTATTCATCCACGCACTTATTCATTCAACTCTGGTAGATAGAACCATAAGTAAATAGGCAGAGCACAGAGGACTTTTTGGGCAAAAAACTATTATCTATGAAATATAATGGAGGATACGCATCATTAAACATTTGTCCAAACCCATAGAATGTACCACACTGAGGGGGACCCCTAATGTAAACCATGGACTTTGGGCCATAATGTGTCAATACAGGTTCATCGGTTTTAACAAATGTCCCACTCAGGTGTGGGATGTTGATAGTGGGGAGGCTGTGATATGTCAGGGCAGGGGACCTTCTGTTTAATTTTTCTGTGAAACTGAAACTGCTTTAAAAAATAATGTTGTTCTTTTTTGGCACCTGAGCTAATAACTGTTGCCAATCTTTTTTTTTTTTTTTTTCTGCTTTATCTTCCCAAACCCCCCATACATAGTTGTATATCTTAGTTGCAGGTCCTTCTAGTTGTGGGATGTGGGACACCGCCTCAACGTGGCCTGATGAGCGGTGCCATGTCCACGCCCAGGATCCGAACCCTGGGCCACCGCAGCGGAGCGCGAGTACTTAACCACTCGGCCACAGAACCAGCCCCAAAATAACGTTTTTTAAAGGAAAAAAATGCAGTAATGTAAATTAAAAGTATTAATCCCAGTTTTATCCTATTTTTCCTATTTTTTTTTTACTGGCTTGAAGTTCAATGAAAGTGTGCTATCTGAAAAAAAAAAGATAAATAAGAGACAGACTCTATTCCCAAGGGGGTTTGATCCTTCTGGGGAACTGGCCACTGCCTTTTGGGGTGTGCCTTTCCCCAGGCACTCATCTCCCTGCACTGTCACGGTGGGATGGGCGCCCATGTTCCTAACCCAGCATTTATGCGTTGAGGGAGCCTACATGCTGTGCACCGAATGGGCTGAACTGAATTGGGCACAGCACCGAACACAGAGGGGACACTCAGTAGGTGTTTATTAAGTGATTGGAAACCCTAGGGAGAATTCCTCCTCAAGGGGGTGTCATCCAGTGGCTTCTCAGTGAACTCAGTACCAAATCTTCTAATCTGCATGTGGATTCTTCTAGACCTACTGCTGGGTTCCAGAACAGACCTTACCCCCACCCCCACGACTGCTCTAACTTCCAGCCTCCTCTCCTACACACTGGTGAGTCCCAAACAGGCCTGGGGAGCACGATGTAGAGAGGCTCTATTGTGACCAGGCTCCGGGAATGGCCGCGGGCTGCAGGTCCTGGCCCCTCTGCTGGCTCCCTGCACCTTACTGTGTTCATTTAATAAGATGATATTGGATGGAGACAACTTGAAAGTTCTGGCCAGGTCCAAAACACCAGCACACAGGCCAGGCCAGGGGGGACCTGGTATAGCAATGCAGAAACAGTTGAGGATGTGCATGAGCTGTGGGTTCAGCAAGAGTAGGCAGACTTGGACTCTAGCACAGCTAATATGACCTCGGGATAAACTGATAGAGGCAGCCTCTGGGACAAGGTGTGCATCTGGATGGGCTCATTGTCTCTAGAGCCCTCAGGCAGCTCTGGGGACCACATTTCTAGAGGGATGATGACAACTTGGAACCTACCAAGAAGAGGGGCCCCTGACTGGCCATGAGGACAGGCCACCAGGTCATACAGAGGGACAATATACCACCTGGAGTGAAGAACTCTTAGAGGATAGGAGCCGTACTGTGCCCATACTGCCTGTCCAACAGGGCCAGACCCTGCTGGCAGCCCCAGACTCCACATCAGGCCTGCTCAGTCATGGCTTATCCCTTGCAGCACGTCACGGGGTGTGCTTGCTTCTGGACCTCTCTCAGCCTCTGTCTCTTCATCTCTAGAGCGTGATCACAATACCTTCTTCCCAGGGCTGCTCTCTTAAATGACATGGGTCATGCAAAAGCCGTTAGCACAATACGTGGTCATAGTCGGCCCTCAGGAGGGTTAGTTTCCTTTTCTGTTCCCTCTCCCAGTGCAGCCAAGAAGCCCAGAAAGCCAGCAGATCTAACAGAGAACACAGAATTCAGAAAGACAGTCTATGGGGAGGATTTCAGTTGTTTATAAAACAGGCCAACACGTTTCCACCTCGTAAGTTCTAAATCCATCATCCCCAGCTCCCCAGATCTAAGAATAGTCACCCAGTGGAGCCAACGTGCCACTGCATGCTGTCTCTGCAGGTGACTGAGGAAATGCAGCCACAGCAGCCACAGCACCTCCTACTTCTGGGGCGGGGGGCTGGCCTCCGCCCCTCCTGGTGGGCTGTTTCTGAACCTCTCGGAGACTGACTTTTTCTCTTCCACAGTGTGTTAATCCAAGTACCTTCCTGACTGGGCTGCTCTAACCATCAAGAGCGGTGGCCACGGTGAGGCAGCAGGGGAGTGGAGGGGGACCTTTGGCAGCATACTGCCCCGCCCTGGGCCTCAGTTTCCTCCTATGTAGTGGGATAGATATTGACAGAGAGAACTGAACAGCCTTTTGAGCTATGGGGTTCTAACAGAGGTTCTAGAGCAGGCTCAGCCTTGCAGCCTCAGAATGAGGCCTATGAGGGCAAACCCATCAATTCAACACGTTTTTATTTATGGTCTGAACCGAGGCCATCCCTCTGTTCCGTCTCAGGGAGCCAGCCTGGGGACCTGGGTCTCTGTTCCCCCACGTTTCTCCTCTTCCTTCTCTCTCTCCTGCACATCCACACCCACGCACACCACCGCACAAGTTCTCCCGGATCAGAAGGACTTGTGATTTGTCTTGTCCCAGGCTCTGCCCACTGTGGGAATCCCTCACCAGCCAGGGGCTCAGCACCTCCCGCGGCAGGCCACCTGCTGCCCCCTGGGACAGCCTCCCCGTCATTACAGCATTCCTCCTGATGGCGAGCTCAAATCAGCCTTCGCCTGGCATCTCCCCGTGTCCGTGGGCTCTCTTTAGGCCCTCTAGGAGAGAACAAGGCAGCTCCATTCTCTCGCTGGCCATTCATTCATTCCTCCATTCGTTTGCTCATTCATTCACACAACAGGTATTTATTGAGCACTAATATATGCCAAGTACTATTTCAGGTGCTGGGATACAGCAGCAAACAAAACAGAGTCCCTGTTCTCAAAGAGCTTCTGTTCTGGTCAGGAGAGAGAGATAATAAATAAACAGTGAAACTATATAAAGAAAAATAAAGCAAGTGAGAAGAGAGAGATGGGAACAGGCGTAGATTGCTATTTCATATAGAATTGTCAGGGAAGACCTCTCAGATAAGGTATGTCACCTTGAACAAATGAGAGAATGAACCTATGGATATGAGGGGCAAGAGCATTCCAGACAGCAGGAACAGCAAGTGCAAAGGCCCTGAGGTGAGGAACAGGAACTATTTGAGGGAAAGTAAGGAAGGCAATGTAGCTGTCGTGATGTCAGCAAGGTGGAAGATGATAGGACTTGAGGTCAAGGAGGAAGCTGGAGACCAGCTGTTGTTTATCTGAGTAAGAAGGCATTGGAGGATTCAGAGAAGAGCAGTGCCCTGTCTGACTTAGGTTTTAACAGGACCACTCAGGCTCTGTGTGGAGAATAGACCATGAGGGGTAATAGAGGCTAAGGACCAGTTAGGAAGCCCTTGCAGGAATCCTAGTGTGTGGTGATGGGGCTGGTGAGAAGTGGCCAGATTGCGGCTGTATTTTGAACATTACCTTCCAAAATCCCTTCTTCTACAGGCCCTCATCTTTTCCTAGCTGGCAGACAGCCACAGCCTCCTCACCGGGCCCCTTGCCTCCAGTCCTCACCGCCCGTCTCCTCCTCTCACCCCATTCCCAGTGCTGCCACAGATCCTGGTCTGGAAGGGACCCTGGGTCAGCCTGCTTCCACTTACCTGAGGCAGTTTGGGCACAATCCCAAAACATCTCCAGAGTAAGTCTCTGGGCGAACAGCCCCACTTTCTGATTCTGGAATGGCTTCTTCCTGCTGCTTCATCTCTTGCCTTGAGGGCACCAATGGCCCTGGTGAGTGATGAATGGACTAATTATTGGAAGAGTCCTGCACTAACAATGCCTCTTCCCTCTGCCTGGCCCAGCGGGGCCATTGTCCTCACAGCCATTCTCATGGCCATTCTCGCAGAAGCTGCCTCTCTTCTGGGCACTGCGACCAGGGACAGAGGCTTGCAGCTGCCTGTTGTTGAGGGCGTGGCCAGGAGGCAGCTCTGGCCATAGACCAGGGAACAAAGACAAGCAGCCAGGCACAGGACTGGGGTTGATGGCACCCAATTTCAGCATTGTGTGTGTCCCTCCCCTGCTGCTCTCCACACAGAACAGGGGGCTCAGAAAGACTGTGGGCAGAGGAAAGGCCCAGAGGAATTCACTTCCACTCAGTCGCTGTATCCTGAGGACTGAGTGATGAGTGTGCCCTGCTCCCCACACCCCACTCACATCCCCAGCTCACAGACGGGTGAGACAGTTACAAATAGAAGTAGCTGTAGAACCAGGAGGGGTGTGGTGTGTGCCTAAGAGCTCTGGGTACTGCAGGCACTCAGGGGAAGTGAAATGAACAGTCTTCTGATAGCCCAGTGGAACCCAGCCCTACACTCAGGCACCATTCTCTTGTGCAGCAAAACAGGAGGCCATGGGATCAATGAAAGTGGCTCAGAATGGGTAAATTTAGGACTGGTGAACCCTTTTATTTTTTAATGCTTTTTGGTGAGGAAGATTGGCCCTGAGCTAACATCTGTTGCCAATCTTCCTCTTTTTTCTTTTATTCTCCCCAAAGCCCCAGGACATAGTTGTATATCCTAGTTGTAGGTCATTCTAGCTTCTCTACGTGGGATGCCGCCACAGGATGGCTTGATGAGCATTGTGTAGGTCCATGCCCAGGATCCAAACCAGTGAACCGCCAAAGTGGAGCGTGCGAACTTAACCACTTGGCCATGGGGCGGGCCCCAGGACTGGTGAACTCTTATTCATCCTTCAAAACCCGGCAAAGAATTAACCTCTGGATCTTTTAGTGATAGCCACCTCCTCTTCTCACAGAGCATATCATCTCTTCTGTGCTACCTCTGTCCCTTAGAAATACAGTTATTATTTTGATCATCATCCTTTGTTATTGCTTTTTTAAATATTTGAACAAATGATAAAGAACATCCTGGTCACCCTTCACCCATTTCTCCCTCTCTTCCTCAGAGACTGTTCTCAGTTTGGGATGTATTCTTCAGGATCTGTACTTACAGAAATACATAAAGGCTTTTTGTAAATTAAGTCATACTCTCTGTATATTGTTCTGCAACCTATTTTCTCTTAAAAATGTCTAATATATCTTCCCATGTCCAGCCATAGAGCTCCACCTCATTATTCTTAATAGCTGGGTATTATTCAGTAGTGGAGTCAAACCATAATTTCTTTAAACACTCCTCTATTGATGATATTTTGGAGTTCTGCCAATCTTTTGCGATTACAAGGCATGCTGCAGTACACACTGTTGTGCGTGCATCCTTGCACACGCGTGCCATGCCCCCATAATCATCATTTCTATGGCTGCTTCCCCGGTGGACTGGGAGCCCCAAGGGTGGAAACTGAATTTTCCTCTTCTGGGTCTTGTGTCCAGCACAGGGCCAAACCAGAAGAAGCCCCCACATGATGAAATACATGACTCATCTGAGCAAAATCATGACCGTGTGAAAGGCCTGGGTGAATCCGGGAGCAGCAACGAGCCTGCGGGGCTGGGACAGAGAGCTGGGAAAGAGGGACAGACCACAGAGGGCCTCCAGAGCCGGATAGGAGGCCTGGACTTGGTCTCCTCAGTGGTGGGGGGACAGGGAATTGTCCCTGGGAGGACCCAGTCCACACTGTGTTGCAGCTTGATTCCCATCCGCACCCAAGGCCAGCTGCCTCTATGCAAGGAACAGAGTGACTTGTAACTGTCCAGGCGAGAGACGATAAGGACCTGAGCCTCTTCCTACTCTGAAGTTAAATTGCCACCTAGACCCAAAACACTTCAGGAGGCCTGAATTCCAGGCTCCTCACTCGCTGTTCCTTGCTCACAGCAGGACCCTAGGGCCCATCCCACCAAGTACTGCTGAAAGGGTGGGATCCCTGTGAGCTTGGGTGGCTGGACACACAGAAGTTTTTCCCAAATTTGCCCAGCTCCAAGGCAGGCTGTGTCCACACTGACATTTGCCAGCTTCCTGAATCCAGAGCCTTCCTCTTGTTGAGGTGCTCAGGCCTCACCCCTCCTCTCTCTCCCTGCCTGGTATTGCAGGAGAGCAGCCCTTCCTGATGCTCTGGGTGTTTGACAGGAAGAGAGAAGGGGAACCATTCACTGCCTGACTTTTCACCCCCATCCCCCTCCTCTTCCTGCCCCCACCAGGTACACAGCTTCCGCAGCCCCGGCCCTGGTGCTCACAAGGCCTCAGTGAGGTTTCTGCTCCTCTGCAGAGTGCTGCTCTCACCAGCTACACTGTTGCTTTCCATGGAGATCTTGTCCCCACACAGGTGGACCGTTATGCTGTGCTTTTTCTTAATTATCTGGGAAGCAGGGTTTTGCCAGAGGACAGTACATTGACAGAAGAGGTCCTGGAGTCAGACTGCCTGGGTTCGGATCCAGCCCTGCTTCTTGTCAGCTCTGTTACCTTGCACAGTTCACACCACCTCTCTAGAAATGGGGATGACGTTCGATGCGCCTCTCAGGCTTGGGGGATTCATTGAATCAATACACACGAAGTGCTTGTCACCTGGTCTGGCGTACGCTCAGTGTTCAGCGAGTTTCTTACCATTTCACGTGGTTTGGAACCAGTGAAGGAGCCTGGGAGTCCCGGATTCTAGTCCTGACTGGAATGGCTCTGTGAGAGGTCATCTCATCTCTTTGAGCCTAGTTACCTCATCTGGAAAATGGAGGTAAAACACCTTGGAGGGTTGCCGTGGGAATTAAAGTGACATTTGGGTGAAACAAGCCCCATCCCTAGGTTGCAGCCCTCATCTTCATAGTCTGAGATGGCAGCCTGAGCTCCACGTTCCTAGTGACAGGATGGAGGAAGGGACGAAGAACAGACAAAGGGTGCATGCCATCTGTCTCTTAAGGAAGGGTCCCATAAGCCATTACCAAACGTTTCAGCTTGAATCTGATTGGCCACACTCGGCTGCAAAAGAGGTTGGGAAATGTAGTCTTCATTCTGTTGTTCAGGAACAACCAGGAGGCTGTGCCACACATGCTCATGTGTTTGCCACTCCTTGGCAAGGCCCTCCAGCAGAAATGCTGCCCCCTCCCTAGGGCCGGGCTGCAGTCCCAGCAGCATAAGGCCCTGGAAGGACCCGGGTTGCCAAGAAGCTCAGGCAGTGCCACAAGGGCTGAACAGATTTGAGTACTGTGTCCAGCCCGTGACAGGGACCCTGCCAGTCCCAAGGTTCCGCTGCCTGCAGAGCTCTTAGGCTGACACAAGTGTGGTGGGCCATGAGCTTCATCACTTGTCACGGCCTGGATCAGGCCAGCTCCCCTGAGCCCATGAACAAAGGACCTGAACTCTAAGAGGCTAGGGAATCCCTCTGTAACTGTGGGCTCTCCACTCAAGGCTCCACCATGTGCCCCGGGGCCAGTAAAGCAGATCTGGATCAATCAAGTGGGATTTCAGTGTCTGCAAGGACCAGGCAAGGACCAGGCACACTGCAGAGAGGCCTCTGTAAAGCCAGGTATTGTCCTGTAACTTAGCTGTCTAGCAAACTGGGTGTTCCAGATTCCAGTGAGCTCAGCGAGAGGCTTGTCGTAGGCCATTCTCCTCCCTCTCACTTCTGCTTGAGAACAGCCTGCACAGTAGCGTCTTGCTGAGCCCAGAGGGCCTTCCCATCTTCACTGTGCCCCTGAAAAGGTGGCGCGAAGTGAGGTTGTTGGGGCGGATGTAACCTATTCTAAATGCTGGAGGAGCTCAGTACTTAAAGATGTCCTTCTATTAAGGGGATAGCCAATCTTTCAGTTGCCGAGTTCAGCAGCCTGGGTTGTTTTCTATAGGAGATTTGTGTAAAGTATTCAGGAACCCCAAACGTCTTGTCCTTTCACCCTAGGCCTTCCCCTCTGCTGCTGCCCCTCCCTCTCTGTGCCTTTTGCCACTGGCGTGGTCTTCTTTGCCTTTCCCTCTGCTCCTGTGGTCTGCTTCTTATGTGGGTGTGAGCTGACCCCATGTGTTGGGCACTGTGCTGGGGCATTATGCATGCATCAACTCGTGCAGTCCCTCCTAGCAACCGTGGGAGGTAGGCGGGGACAGAACAGAAGCACCTTTATCACACAGCCGTTTGGTAATGTGGAACCCAGGACAGCATAGCCCATGCATGGTAAATTGTATGCAGTCTGCATATGCCAGGGGCCGGCAGAGTATGCCCCACAGACCAAATCTGACCCGTGGCATGTTTTGTATGGCCTTGCAAGCTCAGAATGATTTTTAAAGGGTTATAATAAAGAGGAAGAATGTGCAACAGAGACTGAATGAGGCCCTCAAACCTGAAACATTGACTGTCTGCCTTTATAGAATAAATTTGGCAAGCCCTGTACACAATAGGCAGAGTTTAGTACAGATTCTGGAGCCACACTGCCTGGGTTCTAGAGCCTGTTTCATCGTCGATAAAACAAGAATAATCTATAAAACAGAGCTCCCACCGAGTTGTTGGAATTAAGCGAAATAAAGAACATCAAGCACCTAACCTTGAGTGGGCTTCTTTGGAAGTACTAGGGGAAGATATTTCAGGCCCTTTGCCAGGCTTCTCGACCCAGTGGGCATGAAAGGCCTGGCGCAAAGCCTCTGGCTACCCCGGCCCGAGGGCAGCTTCCTCAGAGCGTGTTTCCTTTGGCAGGAGGAGAGGGACCTGCCAGCTGCCCATCGAGCTGTGTCCTGCTGGTAGGTCAGCTCTGCCTTCCTCCCACCCCCATTCCTGCTGACCGTCAGCTGGTGCCACTCACCAGGGCCGGGCACGAAGCCCACACCAGGTGCCGAGCTGGGCCCAAAGGTACCAAGCCTTCCACTCTCCCGCCTCGTGCCCCGGAGCCACCTGGCTGAAACTCCGGCTGAACTGTAGGAGCTGCGGCCCGGGGTCCATCCTCTCCATGTGCATTTCCTCACTCGCAGGCCAAACAGGCAGACATCTGTGTTTCCCCAAACCCAAGCTTTTGGCCAATGATTGCCTTCCTACTAGGGAAAGGAGAGGGATGTCCCAGGCTGGCCAGCCTCCCTCTGTGAAAGGAGGGTCTGTAAAGCAGATTTTCAGTGGGTAATGAGTGAAATGTAGAGATTAGAAAATACAAATCATTGAAAAATGAAAAAGAATATTTTCCGATCTGGATAGGGATAGGCTTTCAATTCTTACAAACACTGGAAAAAATTATAAGATAAAAGATTAATACATTTTACTACATAGAACCATAAAACTTACGATTTACATCAAAAGACCTAAAACAAAATTTTAAGTCAAACAGAGAAAAAAGACTTATGCAAGATATGGCAGAGAAAGAATTAATATTCTTAAAATAAAAATCTTTAAAGCAACAAGGCTCTTAATTGATAACAACAATAGCAAATATTTATATAGTACTATGTACCAGGCATCATTCTAAGTATTTTATACATACTCATTTAATCCTTGTACACAAATTTATGATAAAGGTACTATTATCCCCATTTAACAGATGAGGGAACTGAAGCACAGAGAGGCTAAGTAACTTGCCCAAGGTCACTCAGCTAATAAATGGAGGAGCTGGGATTTGAACCCAGGTCATCTGGCTTTTGGGTCTGAGCGCTTAAACTCTATTTATATTTTAAATAGGAAAAATATACGAAGCAGTCAATACACAAAAGAGGAAATACAAATATTTGAGAAACATAATTAATTTTCAGTTTCAATGGTAACCAAAAAAGTACAAATTAAAACAATGAGATACCATTTTTTGTCCTTGAATTAGGAAAGATTTTTAAACATTATAATAACTAATAAATACTGGCCATGCTGGGGTGAAAGAGAGACTCGCACAGATTGCTGTAGTTAAAGTCAGGTGACCTTTCTGAAAAGTACTCTGGCAGTGCTCAAAACCCAGGAGTCTCAAAAATGTCTATACCCTTTGACCAGGAATTCACATTCTAAGAATCTAATTTGAGAAAATAATTAGATAGACAAAGAGTCATGCATAAAGATGTTCAGAGGAATGTTATACAAAATAATGAAAAATTAGAAACAACCTACTTATCTGACAGTAGGATACAGGTTAAGGAAATTGTTTAATCTCCATAATGGACAATTAGGCAGCATTTTAAATAAATCTGTATAACAAAAGACACCATAAACAAAGTGAAGAGACACACCACAGACTTCTGGGGGAAGACACTTGCAATGCATGGAACAACAAAGAATTATATAAACAAAAGAGAATACACGAAGAAAACATGCAAATCAATAAGAAAAAGGTAAACAACCAAAGAACAAAACAGGCAAAGAATGTCTACATGCAACTCATAGGAGAGGCCATGGAGGGCTGATGAAGTAAGTGACGCTCCTCTCACTGGTGGGCGGGGAAATGTAAGTTTATTAAATATATTTGTCACAATAGCGGGAGTCCAAGGGCAAAGAGAGAGGGAAACAAGTTCATATCCATTGCTGATGGGACCAGAAATGACCGCAGCCACTTTGGAGAGCTATCATTGGCCATACAGAGTAAAATGAAACATGATCCGCTACACCCACACTTCTAGGAATCACCGCTGCGCAAACACCAGTTTGTACAAGGAGGCGCGTTCAAGGATGCTCATTGCAGTGCTGTTTATGATAGCAACAATTTTAGTATTGTATAATATATTGTGTATTATATATTATATAGTCTAATAAAATAACAGTTATCATTAAAGAGCTGTCCATCAGAAGGGAAATGGATAAATAACATGATTTATACATAATGCAGTACTATGCACAGTTCAAATAAATGAACTAGACCTGTAACTATCAGCTCAGATGCATTTCAAACACAATGCTGAGTGTAAAGAGCAAGGCCCAAAAAGGATACATATTTGAGTGATACTATTTATGTAAATCTTTAAAACAAACAGAAAATATTACATAGTATTTACGGGCACATAGATGTAGAAAAAAGTAAAACAATCATGTGAATAATGTACACCAACTTAAAAGTCGTGGTGACTTCTGGGAAGCGGGGGATGGACGGGGGGCAAGGATGGGAGGGGGGCTTAAACTATCTTCATGATTGATTTTTTTAAAGGGAAGAGTCAAAGCAAATACGGCAAAATGTTAATGTTCTAAATCTGGGTGGGGATATGTCTTTCTGTTAAATTATTTTTGATACTTTTCTGTATATTGAACTATTTCAAAATTTCAAATTATTTTTAATTTACCTTTTGACTGATTTGCAATTCCATGGAGAAATGTTTGTGTTATAATATCGAGGGATAAAAGCAGGACAAAATATACACAAATATTTACAAATTAAATGTCCAAAAGAGATATCCAAAATATTCATGGTAGTGGGCAAGATTCTGGAAGTCTGCTTTTCTTTACACTCATCCATATTTTCCCTTTTTTCCTGTTTGCCATGAAGATGTATTTTATATCCAGAAACAAATTTTTTTAACAACTACAGAAAAATGTGAGTGAGTTTAAACCCTAGGAAAGAGTCCAAAACCTAGGAAGACGTGATTTGATGGAATGGGAGCATAGCAGACTGTGGAAGAGCTGCACTTGCATGCTGGCTGGGGGACTCTCTGGCTGTATGACTCTGAGTTCATTCAGTCTTTCGTCTAGTCAACAAACCTTTATTGAGCACCAGCTGTGTGCGAGGCTGCATGCTGGAGATACAGCAGATACTCTCCCTCACTGTAGAGCAGATGGTCCAGTGAGGAGCAGACAGTAACCAGGTCACCACACAAGTCATCCGCCCACTGCCTTCGAAGACAACGCGCACGGGCCATAGCAAGAGTCTAAGTTGGATTGGGTGGCCGGGGACTCTGGCCTCTGAGCCACATTTAAGCTGGAATCTAAAGGATGAGGAGGTCTGGAGCCCAGTAGAGCAAGGACTTCGAGAGTCCTTTTCGAGAGAAAGGAAGGCCCACAGGGCGTGTTTAAGGAACTGAATGAAGGCAGGGTTCTGGAATGCAAGGGGTGGGGGGAGAGTTGTTGGAGGGAGGCCAGCAAGATAGTCAGGAGCCAGGTCACTGAGGGCCTCCCAGGCCAAGGAAAGGCCTCCTTCAGGGTGGTGGGAAGTCGGAGGGGTCTAGGCAGGGGAGTGAGGAGATCAGATTGCGGTGTCAGAGACCACCTGGTTGGGAAGCAGCCTGGTAGTTAGCTGGCAATGGGCATGGCCCAGATGAGAGAAAAGGGCTTCAGGATCAGGGCGATGGCAGCAGAGATGGAGACACATGGGAGGATTTGAGAAGTTTTTGGAGACAGAGTCGGCAGGTCTTAGGTTATATGTGTGTGTGTTGGGGGGTGGGAGTGATGGAAGGGCCAAGGGGGAAGGCCAGGTTTGGGGCAGGAACAGCTGTGGATTGGTGGGGGTGGGAAACAGGGCAACAGGAGCAGACTCAGGAGGCAGGTGTGGAGCGGGGACAGAGAGCATGCCACCAAGTGTCACTGAGCTTTGGTTTTTTCATGTGTAAACTGAGGTTGTGACGACACCTGTGTCCCCAGGTGAGTGTTTCAACCCTGTTCTCCAAAACCATGTCCACAGCAGTCTCCCCTCTCCTTCACAGGTGGGGCTTGTTATTCCTGGGGCTGGAACGAGCATGGCATGTGCGGGGATGGCACCGAAGCCAACGTCTGGGCCCCAAAGCCCATGCAGTCTCTGCGGTTGTCGTCAGGTCTCCTTGTGGGCTGCGGGGCTGGCCACTCCCTGGCCCTCTGTCAGCTGCCAGCCCTTCCTGCACTGGACCAGGGCTCCAAGGTCACTGGCCCTTCCCCAGATGCCACTGAAGATGCCAAATCTCAGGAAGCCATGGATAAAGAGAAACTGGAAGGAAAGACAACCAGAATTTCTACCCAAAGCCAGTCTGACACGTGCAGAAATGGGGGGCTTGTGACAGAGCCTCTTTAATAAAGTGGCTTTTTCCACCCACAGTGTTGCTAGAGAATTGCTTTGTCAGGTCGTGGGGCTGGCCTGAGAAGGGCTCAGGAGGCACTGTGGTTGGGCTGACCTCAGAGTGGAACAACGGAGGCTGCCTGCCCAGAGTCCGGGGCTTAAGGAGACAGACATCCTTTCTACGCAGCAGATGAGAATGAGGGTTAGGTCCTCGCCAAAGGACACGGAAAGCCAAGCCCAGCAGGAAGGCTCCCGCCCATCCCTGCCTGCTGGGGACAGAAAGCTCGGCCCTATCCCCAGTGGTGGTTTTGGTCCAGCAGCCTTCAATTCAGCAGGCCAGAGGGCTCCTAGGCCCTGCTTGGAGCAGCTGCAGCCTCTCCTCAGCTTGTCTTCTCAGCGCCCAGAGCACGTCGTTTGCTGCTTCAAGGATATTGAGATACCCTGAGCAGATGGCCGGATACTTGGATGGGAAGAGGTTCTTATCTTGGTGACTAGGACCAAGGGAGAAAGCCCTGGAGTCCGGGTGGAAGGGAGTGGAGAGGAGTAAGTGGAGGAAGGGACAAGAGACCTGGGAAGACTCCACAGCGGAGACCCCTGGGACTGACAAAAGAATCCAGAACGAGTGAAACTCTCGGAAGATGGCTGTGTTCGTCTGAGCCAGGCAGGACTCTGGAGCCAGTCTGTGTGACCGTAATTGCCAAGCTGTGCAGTTTCAGCTGAGGGATAGGCCACAGCGTGGGAAGGGCAATCTAGGGATAGCCGCGTCAAGACCTGAACCTTGACATCTGCCCCCAGGCCCCAGCCTCTGCAGGAGGAGGGCCTTCAGGTGAGGTGAGGATCAGCCCAGACCCCGGGCCCCAGGCTTCCGCGGGGGGCAGCTATGGCTCAGGGGGACAGAGCACCTTTCTCTCTGCTGTGACTGGCAGCAGACCTTTGGCCAGAGGGCCTGAGAGAGCAGCTCTCCCTGGGGGACTGTGTGGCCATGTCCCCAGCTAGCCAGCCAGGTCTGCGGCCCATCCCACACGGTCTGCCTTTGTGACTCAGGAGAGGGTTTGGGTCTGTGAGGGCTGGGCTCCAGTGGCTTTAGGAAGTTACAAAACCCCCAGACATCAAAGCTGGAGCACCTGAAATGACCATCTAGCCCAGTGGCCTTCTAACAGCATTCGGTAGAGCCCAGAAGTCTTCTGAGAACTCACTGGCCACCTGGGGCTGTGGGTATAGGAAGGCCGAGTTCCCCACCCTCCACCTTATTCACAGCAGCTTTATTTTAACCTATGTTATATATTGGGCTTCACAGAAGATTTCATTGGACATAGGGTCCTGGAGAAAGTTTAAAAACCATGATCTTATCCAATATTTCATTGTGCATTTGGGAAAATGGAGGCCTAGAAAGGGGATGGGACCAACTGAAGGCCATACTCCTCACTCCTGACCCAGCAGGTGACCCATCCAGGGCCTTGAGCCAGACAAGGAAGGGGCATAAGGGGTATGCCCAGGGGCAGGTCCAGCTCAGGAGAGTTGGGACGAGGATAATCCTGAGCTCCCCAGGCCTGAACCTAGGAACCTCCCAGAGCTGTCACCCGACCTTGAACGCCAGCGCATGGAGTCCTGCTCCTAATATTGCAGCCTAGAAACACTGCTGCCCCGGCCAGCAGATCCCTTGGCCTCCTGCCTCCCAGAACCAGGGGAGGCCAGTGCAGCCTCCACGCACCTCTGGAACATGAGGAAGGACGTCTCCGTGCACTCTGAGCTGGTCTTCCAAGTTACCAAGCCCTCAGAGATGCAGCAGTGGATTGGATGGCCCAGAGACGACTCAAGCTGCAGCAGGCCCATTACTGGCCACCACCCACCATCCTCCAGGCCGAGTGGTCTGCATCAGCCACGCAGCCCAGAAAGCAGTCCCACACAGCTAGTGCTCGGCCCTCCTAGACAGGCTTTCTCCTCACGAGGAACCAACATGCTCGCTCCCAGCGTGGCAGTGCCGAATCCCCCCGACCTCTTTCAGCACCTGCTGGCAGAAATCCAAGTCCCAAGTCCTCTGCTGCTCAGCCTGGTGCCTCTCAAGAGGCCTGCCTGCGGGCACAGGAAGGCACGTCTCAGGGCTCCTTCCCAGCCTGAACCAGGCTCAGGCAGCGCCTCAGCCCTGAGCCTCAGAGCTCAACTCGGACCCGGAGACAGACCCTTTTTGGAAGTGTGCAGGGCACAGATAATCCACACGTGGAAGACCGAATGGCTCTGGCACTAGCAGACACCACAGCCCGTCCCTTCACCCCAAGTTCCTCTGCGTCGCCCTCCAGACAGCAGCAGACGGGCTTTCTCCAAGTCAGTTCACTGGCTGCATCTGATGAGGGCCCCAAAGCTCCAGGAGGTGAGGGGCTGTTGACTGCGCCTCCCAGGTTTCCTTCAGAACACTTTGATCCCTACTGGTCTTTCTCAGACTCATGGATGTCCAAACCCCTCATTCCTAATAGACCCTGAGCTCTTTGAGAGCAAAGGACCAGGGCTGGGTCGACCTGGAACCCCTCCCCAAGGTCGGGTCCTGGTACAGAGGAAGTACCCAGTAAATGTTCATGAATGAACCAGTCACTATACCCTTGGGGTCACCGTGGGGTGGGAGGTTAAATGGGTGGGCTCTATGATCCCACACCCCTACCCCTCGTCTGCTTTTATCTCTTGCAAATGTTTGATAACTATGCTGTGGACGTCGTAACCATCTGACGGTCAATTAATGTCGATGTTATCCACCTAGTTAGCTAATGAGCCATAGGAGCCAACCTGAGAAATACCCATTTGTTTTTTAAAATTTTTTTTCTGATGAACCAAGTAAATTGGCCTTCACATTCTTCCCTTGTGAGGAGGAAAGGAAAACGAAGAGGGGAGCAGGACCCTGCTGTGTGCTCACAGGTCTTGGGCCTGGCTCCTGGAGTGATTGTTGATGCCCTAGCACGTGCCAGGTGTTAGTGGGATGTTTACATCCCGACTGCCCCGCACGTGCTCCCCTCCTCACCGTAGGCCCCCCTTCTTTCCTTCACGCCCCACCACCTTTGGTCGTGGTGGGCCCTCAGACCACAGCCGGATGAACCTGTGCTTGGGAACAGTGAATCCAGGCCTAGGACTCAGAGGAAGCCCGCTGCCATGCCCCCAGGCAGCTGCCACAGCTGAGTGAAGTGACTTAGTGACAAATTGAAATTGGGAGTTAGTAAGTTAGTGGGGAAATGGTGGGGGTGTTAGAGGGAAGGGGTTCCAGATCCTGAGGTGCATGTGCGTCACCGCTGCAAGTTCAGAATTTCAGAGGGCCGGAGCCCAGAGAGGGCCCAGAGCTGGGAGAGGAGAGGCTGTGGCCGTGCCAGCCGATGTCAGCAGCCTCAGCCCCCTTCTCAGGGCAGCAGGTGTCTGAGCAGGAGAGTGAGGGGTCAGACATGTGTGTGGAAGCCTCAGAGCAGCATGTGAAATGGCCCTTCTGTTACACCCGTGGCACTTCATGAAGGCAAGCAGGAGGCCAGGTCCTGAGGGTCCTGGGATCCAGGACCAGCAACTCTAGTGTTCCTGTCGATTCCACCGCCAGCCCCATGAAGGCCTTGAGATGGCTTAAGCTGAGCTCTGGAGTCAGACCACCTGGGTTAAAATCTTGGCTTCATCACTCATTGGCTGTGTGGCTTTGGGCCAGTTACTGTACCTCTCCATGCCTTTTCTCTTGCCTCTAAAATGAGCATGTTGAATTAGTGTGGGCATCAGGAGAGAACTTTTCTCAGATGCCTTGCACATGGCAGATGCTCAGTGCATGTTAATCCTCTTTCACCATTGGTTACTGTGTCCCTGGAAACCCATGTTCCAAATGGCTTTGTGTTGAGTCCAACTTGAGTCCACTAGAGGCATTTCTTCCAGGGCGGATCCAGGTGGAGGGAAGATACCCGCTTGCAGCAGCTGAGGCTGCTTGGCTTCTCCATCCTGATATCCAGGCATGGCTGTTGTGTAACAGCCCTTTGGCTACATCACCCCTGGGCAGAGGCCTTACCATACCCACGGCTCCACCGATCCCACCCATTGGTTTCTGGACCACACAGGGAACCGGGACATTGAGGCAAATGCTTAGAGGGGATGAGAAACTGTTAGATGAGAATTCAGCACCCACCCTCAGTCCCCCACCCACCCATATGATTGTTGACTCAGGCCATGCTGGGAGGTGTCAAGGGAACTGAAATCAAGGGGAGACTGACACAACGTGTTTGTGGCCCTGGGCAGAGCACTCCCCTCTGTGGGCCTCCGTTCCTCATCTGTAAAATGCTCAGAGGTTGACCACCGAGACCATTAAGAGATTGACTGCCATGACCAGTAGGGACTTTTCCACCTGAACATTTCTGGATTCTCTCTCTCTCCTGGAAAAGAATTGGAACCCCAATCCCTCATTCTACTCCCAACCCAAACCAAGTGAACAACCCAAGCAAATCAAGATCCCTAGGACAGGTCTTCATCCCTTCCAAGATGCCCCCAGGCTGAGGAAGGGGTGTGGGATGAGGGGGGTGGAACAGACTAGCAGGGGTGCAGCTGGGTAGGCTACCCAGACCTGTCAGGCAGACCTCTGCCATCAGATTCAAGAATGGCTCTAGGAGGGAGGTGACCATGGTCTCCGCGGGGAGGCTAGGAGCTCTGACATGGCCAGATTCAAGGAGTTATGAATTTGGCGTGATTCACTGAGAAGTTTCCATGTTGGTCAACCCTCTAGAGGATGTGTTCATTGTATGCACTCTCTCTTCTGAGAGCTGCCTTCTCCCCCCACCAACAGGATCTGCAGGGGGTTATCCAGAGGACAGCTTCTTCCTGAGGGCCTGGCTTCCCCCTGGTGCGAGGACAGCCGGCTCCTTGGGGGCAGTCCTTGAGACCAGAGAGCCAGGGCTCAGGCTCCCCACCCGGGGCGCAGCAGGCCTGACCAGAGGCCAGAACCGAATTGCAACACTGCCTGAGGCAATAAAAACCCAAATCCACGCTTCATCTCAAAAGTCAGCTTTTTATTATTGAGGGCCCGGGGAGGGGAGGGTGTCGAGCGAAAGCAGCATTGCTCTCTTTCCAGGAAATGTTGCGAGCTGCAGCAAAAGCTCAAGATGTTGCATTTTTTTTCAACTCAAGCATGTGTTTTTCAAAAATAGCATTCTTCCCCACCCCCCACCACTAATTTTAGAATCAGACCAAAGCCAAGCTACTGTCCTCTGTTTCCGTTGGGAAAATACTACATGTATTCGAGATGCAGAAGTGTGTTTCTGCAAACCTCCAATAGCTTCCGGAAAACAAATCTGCTTTAGACTGTACAGAAACCATGAGACAAGAGGTATTTCATGCTGGGATCGCTTTGCATAACATTGGGCATGCAGTTTTTTACTCTGAAGTACTAAATTGCACACAATGCCAGGTTGTGCCTTAAAAAGGTGGGGGAGGGCCACCCCTCCCCGGTCCTGATCTTTTGGTGCTCGAAAGTAACACTGGAAAATCTGTACAGTGTTGACTAATTATTATGAACAATTTGTTGTGAAAGTTGGTTGCACTGCATCTACACACCGAGAAGATGACAGAATCAACCTAGACTAGCCGCTGTCAGGGGTCTTGGGGTGACGTCCGCTGGGTCACAAGCATGCCAGACAGAGGGAAGAAGGCGGCAGGGCGGGTTTCCACGATTCTATTTGCAGCAGAGTTCTCAGTTTCCGCGTGAGAGATGAACTATGAAGGTGAGGTCAATATGACCGATGACTGACCGACTGCCCTTGTTGGAACCTTTACTCTGGATCCCGTGTACAAAAAGGGAAGCAATTCGTCCCGTCCCCAGCCCTCCTCCCATCCCCCTCTCCCGAAAGGTACAGGTTTCTACTGAACGCTGGTACAGTTTGGCTCCAACAACGTGTGTAAAAGTAAAGAGCTTTGAAAGAAAATAAAGGACTTTTGCTTTTTTCTTTTCGTTGTTGTTTAGGGTAATCATACAGTTGCAGGGGGGTGGTGGGTTTGGTTGGCTGGGTTTTCTGTTTAACTTCATGCAAGTCATGCTAAGGAACCCCTCCACCCCCCTCCCCAAATAAAATAAAACTTCAAAAAATGAAAAGAAGGAAAAGAAATCCTCTACGGTCGGTTACCATTTGGCCGTAGGAAAAGCTACGTCCGTCCTAGTACAATGCCTGGGCCACTCGGACTCGTCCGGCAAACCTGCATGGCGTGAATTTACTCTGTCCGAGGGTGAGGAGGGGCTGCAGGTCCACCCAGATGCTTAATAGCCACCAGTGTCCTGGGCCAAGCCGCCTGGTCAAGTCACTCTCACAGCCTCTGTCGGCATATACTTAGCAATGACAGGGCTTTCTTTGCAAAGATCTGTATGTAAAGAATACAATTAACACTTGAGCTTCTCTTCTTGGCTTTCCCATCCCGCTTGGTACTTAGTTTTTAAGGAAAGAGGAGGAAAGACAGAACAGCCACATGCAGAGGCAGGCAGATTCTTCTCCAGCTGGCTTGGTGTTCCCATGCAGTGAGCCAGCCTAGCACGCCTCTTTCTCCCTCCTGGGGGGACAGGTGGAGTCCCTAACTCTTGTCCTACTCTGCACATGGCTTATGGCCTGGAATCCTCCTGAGAAACGCAAGTCCTCGGCGCCTGTCATGACTCCATGAGAGCGGGGCCGGGTGGATGTGGGTGGGGGCACTTCACCCTTCGCGCCTCCCAAAGACTCTGGCACCCACGCCTCTGTGGGATTGGGGTATGGGTACCACCTGTGCACAGTGGTTGCTGCTGGGTTCCCTGGCCACTACGGGCTTCTTCTGTCCCACACTCCCTGGGCTTCTAGAAGCGCAATAAAGAGACTCTCCCGTCTGCTCTTTTAGGCCAAACAGCTTGATCCAACATTCAAGATGAAGGAGACAGGCAGCCCATGAGACCTCACCGGGCAGAGCACAGCCGTTGGGAACACTCTGCCAGCTTTCCCCCTCACCCCCCTGGCTGCCCCTGCTCCTAGCATCTAGAACCTCCACCGGGGAAAAAGCCAGTTGTGAAGGGGAGCATCAGGTCTATCCATGGAAGGGTGCCAAGGATGGGGCCTGCCACCAGGCTGGCAGCCCTCCGCCATGCAGCACCATGCGGGCAGCGGTATGCCGCGCTGGGGTCCAAGGGACCTCCAGGCAGGGCAAGGAAGCAGGGACCAGCCTAGATCAGGTGGGCACAACAAGCACCAGTGACCAGAAGGACTTCCCCCGTCCCAGTGTAGGCTGCCTCTCCTCTTCTGGGTTTGCCCTTTATTTTGAATTCTGTGTTTTCTCCTTGTGTATTGTTGAATCACTTCAAATAACTGGAGCAGCTGTGAATGGCCACAGGCTACACCAACTGTTGCTCTTTAAAACCAACTATCCCTCTGGCCCAACGTGCTCACCCTGGTCAGCATGCATCCCATGTGAGCATGTGAGGCGCTCCAGACATGCACAAGCTGCCCAGCTTTCTCCGCCTTCCAGGCCCAGGCCAATGCCTGAAGCCTTGAGCTCAGGTGCTCTGGGACCTGCCCAAGCCTCTCTCCAGCCCATGCTCAAGCTCTAGTAGAAGCTTTTTCCCCAGGAGTCAGCCTAAGATAAGGGTCTGATACAAGGAGACCTTGAACAGAACACGGGGCTCAGCCTTCACGAACCTCCAGGGGGCGCTAACCACACCCGGGGCTGTGGCTAATGGGGGCTGGGGAAGGAAGGGGCTGCAGAGTCCTGCGGAACCACCTTCTCATGGCAAGTTCTCTATCTGCCACTAGCAGTATTCTGATTGGCACACACCTTACCTCTGCAAGGACACTGGCCTCACCCCCAAGCCCTGAAGCCACCTCTCTCCTCATGCCTCTCCTATCATTGTTCTGTGGATTCTCTTTAAAGGAGGCTTCTTCCGGAACATGGATCTCGGGTGGCTAAGCCCACAGCATCCTGGCCAGGCAAGGCCCACCCTGTATCCTTCCTCAACCAAGGGACAGGGGAGATCACTTTGCCTTCTGGGTCTGACCTGCCATGTGCCAGAGCGGCCTGGAGGACTCGAGGCTCCTCCTGCATCCCTGGATATCCCCCTGCCTTAGGGTCACAGCTTGTAGTTAGCCAGCCTGTCCCCAAGCCCCTTCCTACCGTTAGCTCGGTACCAACCCACAGCTGCCTGGACCTCAGGTCCTCTCTGCCAGCCCAACATCCTGCTTGGGAGAAAGGGACTCCAGGGGCTGACCCTGGGGGCTCCTTCTGCTCCCTGCCCCCCCTCAGTGTGCCTGCCTGCCCCTCAGCGCCCCTCGCCCGCCACCCCGCCCACCCATCTGCAGGAGCGCGAGGCAGCCCGGCTGATGCAGAGCGCCCCAGCCTCCTCTACATACCCTTTCTCATTCCTCCACCAGGCGGGCACGCGTACTCCCCGGTTGATAAGAGGAAGCAGGGTCCGTATCTCTCGCGGGTGCCCGAGCGCGTAAAGGGCAGGCCCTCATCGGGAGTGAGGGCCTGGTCTATGTGGGGGCAGTCTTCGTTCGCCAGCGCGGCCTTCGCCACCTCCCCATTCAGTTTGGAATCTTCAAACATATAAGCAGAAGCTATTGAGACACTCAAAACTGTTTAGTCGGGGGGACAGGCCAGAGGTGGGGCATTGACAAAGGGCAGCCCATCACTGAGGACGGAAGGGCAAGGGGGCCATGGAGGGAGGCATGAGGCTGGGAGTCCCCGGCTCATTCAGGCAGCCTGTGGGCTGCCCACAGTGCTGGGAAGGAGGGGCTCCTGGGTTTGCTCAAAGTTTGCAAAAAGATGAGTTGGTGATGGGCCCAGCAAGCGTGGTGCTGGAGGCCGAGCCCAGGGCCCAAGGCAGGGCCAATGAGACAGGATGGTGTGGATGCAGTCATGGGTAGAGGGCCAGACACAGAGCTCAGGGAGAAGACAGACAGACACGCAGAAACACTCTCGTCCAGAGAGGCAGCCTTTCCGGACCCCTCTGCTGCCTACCTGAGCCTGGCTGCCTCCCATCCACATCCAACCAGTTGCTCAGGCTTCCCTAGCCTCCCCACCCCGGATCCCAACAGTCAACACTACTCCATCCTCCATTTGGATCTCAGCTGGTCACTCACTTCATGCTGGTCATCCCCACACACACTATCTGATCACTCAGCCCCTCCCCCATACAGACTCAACCTGGTCATTCTATATGCTCCATTCCCCATGCAGACTAGGCCTGGTCACACAATCTGCTCTATCCCCGTATAGACTCAACCTGGTCACTCTGTATGCCCTGTCCCCCATTCACACTAG